>NW_020897826.1:605735-707488 GCF_003984885.1 Neopelma chrysocephalum | reverse complement strand
AAAAAAAGAAGGGGGAAGGAAAAAAAAAGAAGGGGGAAGGAGAAAAAAGAAGGGGGGAGGAAAAAAAGAGAAGGGGGAAGGAGAAAAAAAAGGGGGAAGGAGAAAAAAAGAAGGGGGAATGAGGAAAAGGGGGAAAAGGAGAAAAAGGGGGGAAGGAGGGGATAAAAAGGGAGAGGGGGAAAAAGGGGGGAAATAAGGGAAAAAGTAGGGGAAAGAAGGAAAAAAGGGAGGGGAAAATCTCCTTTTCTAGTATGGAATTCACCGAGGTGCTGAAGTTTGGACCAGTCACCCTGAGGGCTGTACACAGTAAGACAAATGCATTATCAGTCCATCCTGAGACACTGGCAGGGCATTCTCACAGCACAGATCCCACACAAAATGGGCTGTGACTCTGGGGTGGGTGGCTGCCCACTGTCCAGAGGGCAGAACTGCAAGACAAAACTTATAGGAACATTAGTAGGTCTGTGTTTTCTAAACTGTTCCTCGAGCCAGCTCAGCTGTCCATCCTTCCTGTTTGCTGTCTGTGTACTGTGCTCTAATCCAAACCAAAGCAATCGCTGGAGCAGTGTTACTGCCTCCCACAAAGTTGGCTTTATTTTAGGAGAATACTCATCAAGGCCTTTGAAAATGTTTGTTCTCTAGGAATAAAACATCTGAAGGATCTTCCCTGTTGCCTCCCACATCCTCCCAGCAATGGACTCGGCCCAAAGCAAGAGCAGAGTCAGTCTCTGTGTTCACTCCTTCCTGGCCTTCTCCATATGGGAACCTGCCAGATCATAAGATGGTTCTATGAATGGATGATTGCTGTCCAGCAGGGATGGAATTAACATTACAGGCCTCACTCTTCCCAGGAATTCAGCCCTGGAGTCAAAGCAAAGAGGAAAGGCCAGCGTTTCCTGCTGCACACAAACCACTCCCCCATCCCCAAATGTTTGTGCCGAAGCCAATGTTTGCTGAGCAGCGATGGGGTGAAGGGAAAAGTGGCCCCTTGCCAGTTCAATCAATCCTGAAAAAGCAGTGTAACCCCAGGGATAACACTCTGGCCACTAAGGAGAGCTGGGGATGACTCCACCTGGAAGCAGAGCTCACAGTGGTGTTCCTGGTAGGAGCTGGTCCAGTTGATTGTGTTTAATTTTTTGAAAAGTAACACCAGCACCAAATAAAAGTATCATAATTCCATCTAAAATTTTCTCCCAGCTCCTGGCCCTTCAAACTGCTGGAGCAGAGTTGTGCAAATAACATGTGGGGAGAGGGCTGGGGGTCAGAGACCTGAGCCTGAGTGGGCTCCCTGATACCCCCAGTACTGCTGCCCACACTTGGATATTGCTTCTCTAACAAATCCATGCAGAACCATAGAACCACATCAGTGTGATGGCAACATATTGTCCTCCAACATCACTGGCTGTACATTGGCTCTATATTTAGTGCTTTTGGCAGGGAAGGTTTAGGAAGTTTCAGAACAGAGCTAACGATCTATGAAAGCAATCAAAGCACCACCTCATAAGAGAGGTGATATCAGAGTTACTGAGGATCCTTGAGGCTCTAAAATCCACTCAAATCTTTGTAGACAAGTGTGACAATGATCTCAGGAAAGCCACAGGCAGAAAGGCACTGAGATTCTGATACTCCTGTTCGTAAGACAGCTCCTGCTCCAAGGGCTTTCAGTCCAAGCAAATAGGACTCCAACAGACTGTGAAGGAACACCAGCACAGCTTCAGCGCTGAGAGCCAGAGGTGGGTCCATGCTACTCATCAAAATCCTGCTCCACCCTTTAGAGACTCAGTAATTCACCTGTGAGAAAGAACAGCTAAAGAAGGGTATTCAGACAGGAATAGTTTCAGCTGAGTCCTGTCACCGTGCACACCTCTCTCAGTCAAGAGAATCTACAGATGTAAAGAGGATCCACCAATACATACAAAAAAAGGCTGCAGTTTTAAGATGAAACCTCAGCCCATTTCTCCCTCGCTGCAGACTTTGGAAAGGCATTTTCAGATACTCTGACAAGAGCTGGGTGCTACAAAATTTTTCAGGACCATCTATACTGCTTAACTCCAAAGCTGGGGTTTATTCTACCAAACACACCGGTGTGTTTGGAACTGCACTGAGTCTGTGAGTGCCAGAGGGAGCCCCAACACATTTCCCACTCAGTTCCCACTGATTGCTGGGTGGCAGCTGGCTCGTTATTCCCACTGCTGGGTAACATGGACAAGAGCTCCACTGAAAACATCCATCAGTCCAAGCTGAGCTGCAGAAGTCTCATGGCAAAGCCAGGAGGATTCCAGACAATACAAACACCACGCGCTTCTCCAAGAACGTGTTATTTCCTGAAGATTAACACACCCAGACAGTTTTTCACCAACCTGCCCTAAGCTTGATTTGGCTTCCTGGAGTTTTGTATCCTTATAGGAAATCTCAGATTTAGGCATGGCTCATCAGAGCTCTCCCTGGAAGCCCAGAGCACCTGAGCTGACTTAACCCAATCTCATGCTCCAGTGCTGCCCGAGCAGAGAGCCCACGAGAGCCATGTGTGGGGAGGGATTCATTCATCTGTTACACTATGATTCATGTCCTGTGGGCTTGACCTGAGAGGAGCCCAGGGGATTAATGAAAATCACATGCTGGGCCCTTTTCCTGATGCAGGATTTACTCAGGTTTATTTCTGAATGCTCACTCTGCCATGGCTGCTCACAGCTCCAGGGTCTGCCTGCCAGGAGACTCAAAACTCCCAGATCCCGAGACAAAACCAGCTCCAAGTGCTTGTGCTTCAACAAACATCCTCATGCCACTCAGGTTTGTTCATCTAAAATCTGTATGACAATGCCACACACACAAAAATCAGAATTTCCCCTTTTGCTCTTAAATATCCTCCTGAGCCAATGCTGCTTCTGTCCATTCAGAACAGAAACCAGAGGGGTATTTTCTTTTGACAGACACTTTAATGCAGATTATTTCAGAAAATAATCTGAGACACTGGCAGGGTACTCTCGCAGCACATATCCCACACCAAATGGGCTGTGACTCTGGGGTGGGTGGCTGCCCATTGTCCAGAGGAGAGAACTGCAAGATAAAACTTCTAGGAAACGTCAGGAGGTCTGTGCTTTCTGAACATTTTTGTGTTCTGAACATCTCTGTGTTCTGAACATTTTTAGATCGTGGACTACCACAAGTTCCACAATTTTTTTCCCCAGGTAACCATATTTTTACTACCACATTTTTACTTGAAAACAATGTAATTGCAGCCTCATTTTGTAGAGCAGCAGCAAAACACTCAGTATGGCCTCGCATTCCAGCAGTGCCCCACAGAGCAGTTTGGGAATGTTGCTTTAAAGGGTTCAGATTGCAGAGTTTCCATGCTGAGTTCATGGTATGTGCATGGAATAAAAGGCAACAAACCCTCATCTCAGTTATCCCAACAGCCTGCAATCTCACATATATTAGTCTCTCTCACAATTAGTCCAGAAAAAAAGGGAGGGAAAGCAGGACAGACATTAAACACTAAGAAACAGTAATAATGGAATATTCACCATGTTTTTACACTTAATAAGCAAAATGTCCATCAGCTGCTGTTCAGAAGGGAAAGAACAGGCTGGAGACTCACATTGGGCATGTGTACTCTGAGCTTTGTGCACAAGGAGGACATGAGAAGGTACAGAGACTTCTCTGGAAGAATTAAACTTGTTTTACTGATTTGTCAGGAGTGTTAGAAGCCAGGGGAAAATTAATGAGCGGAAAGCAGCCAGGAAAAATCTAGTCCAATTTATTTACTAGAAAGGGCATGAAACAAGCTATTCTATTGACCCTCCACTGCTTCTTGATGAGATTTATTGTGAGCCATGAGCAAGTTCGACATAAGTCTTGGAAAAAGTGTATGAACATAAGCACCAAATAAATTGAGCAGCCAAATTCCTGGCTACTCCATCTACTGACCTTAACATTTTTGCTCACTAAGGCCCTTTATTCCAAACAGCATCTCAGAGAAAATCAAGGCTTCCAGCTCCACTTTTGCACAGAGCTGAAGGGACAAAGTTAATCCACCTGGATCCTGGTTCTTGTAATGGTTTGGGCTGTTGTCACGTCCTGTTCAGTTGTTGGAACATATAACACCAGCCTGGTTTTAAATGTGATCTTTCCAGCTTAATAGTGGAAGAAAAGATCACAGAGTGTGTGTTGTTCAAACACAGCAAGGCTGAGAAAATAGGAGAGTCACCTGCTACTCCGATGAATGATCACCTAAATCCTGCATGTGCTGAACTGAGCAGGTATCCTGCAAGATTCCCTGAAGGAAAAAGGACTAGAAGAGCTGTCTGTTGTTGAATAGTTCTCATCCATGGTTTCCTTGACCTCTTTATTAATTTTCTGATTTCTGAATATTCTGTCTTTTCTATAAGATGAAGAAATTCAGCAACTTTACTTACAGTGTGTTTGAGAGCCATATATATATACTTTAGACAGGAATAGGATAAGCTTTAACCTTGCTAAAGAAAAGGGCCTTGGATAAATGCAAAGGTATTACCTGCTGGAGTCTGTGGAACACTGGGCTGCTCAGCTGTGTGGGAGTGTGTCTCCCTTTCTTCTGGCAAATTCTTGGCTGCAAATAAAAAGAAAAATAAACTCAATGGTCATAAATTTTCTTAATGCACCTATAGAAAATGTTTGCATTTCCAGAGGTGGCATAGTGAGTTTCCTGAGCTGCTGCACACCTTGAAAGCCCATGCAGAGTCTCCACAGAACATTACATTTCATGGATTTAATTTTTATCTAGAATTATTTGCTTCAGATCAAACAGTATCAGTAATTTTCTCTTAAATTCATTCTGATTGGTAAAATATGAGAAGGGAAAGCCAGTTATTTCAAGCTGAAAAGCAGCTGCTCTTCTAACTTAATCCTCTGTAGCAAAATAATACAGAGGAGATTTAGATTCTCCTCCTTTTCCTGCCACAGGTATGGAATTATCACTTGCTTAGATAAGGATTTGCAGCAACAGGATCACAGAAGGGGAGTTGAATGAAACCTACAGGCAGAACATTGAGACATGGGCATCTGCTCTATCCTGGTGTTATTCCTGCAGGATGCCACTTCCATCTGGCAGTGGTTGGGGTAGATCTGTCCGTCAGAGCCACACACGGGCTCCCCGTCGTAGCCGCAGTCCCGCGAGCACAGGCACTGCTCAAAGTACTCGTCCTCCAAGCAGCCAAAAATGTTGTTGCAAGGCCCAGAGTGAACAAAGCCTGGGAGGCAAACAAAATCAGCCAAAGCAGTAGTTTTGCATAGCACAGGGAAAGGGGAAGATGGAATGGAAATATCTCATTGATGTAAGTTTTCATCTTGAAGTCCCTAAGGCTTCTACCACAAATTTACAAAAAGCCTTTCTGAAAGAACCATATGTTGCAACAGCTTCCAGACTTGGGATAAAGCAACTATTTTGTGTGCCACAGAGCACAGAAAGGAACAGAGAGTTTCTGGGGAGTTATTCCTTTCACTGATACATGAAATTGTTCAATCTTCCTACCGTTAATTGTGGAACAATATCACAAGGCATTTTAGAGAAAGAAAACCAAATTGCACGGTAAAGAGTTTTTACCTCTTTGTTTACTGACAGACCTCCTTGTGCAGGTTCTTCCAGAACTAGACATTACAGCTTGCCTCTGAAGCAAATCATAGTCACTTTGGTGCATGAAGAGCACCATTGCTCTGTTTTGATGCCATCAGTTTAACAGCTGAATCCCACAAACCTTTGTAAAACTTCCACTAACACAGATAGCAAAACAGAACATTTTTCTAATCATAATTTTGAGTTCTGCATGCCTCTGGGTTCCATTTTCCAGAAGATCTGTGTGGCTTTGGTCTAACTTACCAACCCACTGGCTGGCTGAGCTTTCCACCTCGTTGCAGGTTGGGCCATCACAGAGCTCCCGAGCCAAGGGACTATTCTCACTCACATTGTAGAAACGAGTGGCTTCAAAAGCTGCAGGTCAGGAAGAAGGAGAAATCACAGATGAGCCTCCTGCCTGGAGCTCTACTGCTGGCAGGAATCAGAGGAAAACAGGCACATACCTGGCTCATAGTAGTCGTACACTTTGATAGGAACAGGAGCTGTTTTCCCAACTATGTGCTCTCTGAAAGCCTGGAACTTGACACAGGTCATGCACTGGCTGGGAATCTGTGTGAAATGATGTAAAAGATTCAAAACCTGCACTTTAAGTAAAGAGAGAGACAAATAAACACAGCACGTGCTCTAATGTAGCATGCTGAGCATGAAGGCCCCTCCAATTCTTAGTACAGGGACAGAGATAATGAATACAAGCCAAACAGGATGAATTAAAACACAACCTTTAAAACACATATTTGCCACACAACAATGGCAAACCTGACACTCCAGCTGTATTCCCTGGTCACCCATCACCACTCCTGTCAGCAGGCTGCTGGTTGACCAACTAACAATTTCCTGCTGCTGCCAAGCCAAGAGAGATCTCATCTTCCACTCTCAGGTCTGTGCTGTGATTAAACTGCCTTTAGCAAAGCTAGCTGTACCTGAAAGTAAGATTATTTTGAGGCAAAACCTAAGTGATATATGTCCAGAAATGCTCTATGGGCTGAAGGTAATCACCTGTCTCCATTATGCTTTGATTTCCAACTCACCTGCATCAAATGAGGCTCAAGCAAATGGCCATTTAAAGGTGACCCTCACCTGTGAGGGACCATCAACACCAACACACTGTACCTGTGCCTTATCCACTGGTTATTTGCCTTTCAGTCATTTTTTATAAGAAACAAAGTCATTACCTCATCAAAATAAAATAGGACTTTTCTTCCATCCACTTCATATCTTTTTAATCCAATTTGCTTGTTCATCAATAACTGGGGAAAAAAAATTAACAGGTTTAGTTTCACCTCATTTTACAGAAATGAGGTAGAAACAAGAGAATAAGAAAGATTTCAGACTGCTTAGAAAACTGATCAGACATTAAACCCCAGGGATTTCTTCTGCAGGCAAAGGATGTTTCCATAACAGAAGGGAAATGGAAAGAGGACTGAAGTTGCTGTCACATAGCTGAGGAAAAGCCATCTGTGTCCTTCCCTGTGACCTGATGAGGAATTGCTTGCAAGGTGCACAATGCTGAGGGCTCTTCCTGGTCCCTGGTGCATTTATCCCCTTCAGACTAAGCCTGACACATCATCCATACTCCGGTCGAGTAGCTCCCAGATTGTTTTCAGTACCAAGGCTCCAGCAAGACCTCGGAGATGCCAAAACACTCAAAGTCTCTCCTTCAGACCACCAGGGAATCGCGCTGGGTATTAAAGGTCCCCTTCTCCCACCAGCTGTAAAATCCAAAACATTCTTCTGCCAGGAAAATTAATCCTCACATTTGAAAAGAGCAGCCATTTGAAAGAGCCCCAGGCACCCCTCCCTTTTGACGACTGGAGTCAGGCCAGGCCTCTGCTCCTCATCTTCTGTCCCTCCAAGGCCCAGGGATTTGCATTGTACCAGCCAGGCCTCCAGACTCACCTCTTCTGTTTTTTATTTATTGGGACGATCTGCATATCCAAGGAACATCAGAACATGATCTAAGAGTACTTCCCATATCTACAAAGCTTTATTTAAAATTTTCCAGAAGTTATTCCTGTGATTTCTGCATTTGGAATACTAATATCTCAATATTATGACTGCCCTGCTTGATCAGTCATTACTATTGCAATAAACTGTATTCAGAATGTGTCTGCCATGTAGAAAACATCTAATCCAGAAACTGGGGACGATGAGAGTCTGTGGAAAAGGACTCTTATGTTTTAATCCCAGCTTGGGGAACTGAGTAAGGGTCAGAGCAGATATTTTCATTCTCAGTCCCATTACTTTAACCTCTGTCAGACAATCCCATTTGTAACATAGGGATAATATTCCCTTGTATTTTTTTTAGTGTTCCTAAGTTATTTTGAGACCTTAGACTAAAAACTCTGTGGAAAGGGGAACAAAGCATTGTTGTTATTATTATTATTATTATTTAGAATTACATGAAGCAAAAAGCATTTCCACTGAAATCTGCCC
This sequence comes from Neopelma chrysocephalum, assembly GCF_003984885.1. Classification (NCBI taxonomy): domain Eukaryota; kingdom Metazoa; phylum Chordata; class Aves; order Passeriformes; family Pipridae; genus Neopelma; species Neopelma chrysocephalum. The sequence continues at coordinate 699,444 of NW_020897826.1, read as the reverse complement.
AAACCTGCAACCATCAGCTTTAACTGTGCCTTCCCTCAGCAGAGTGCTCCCAGTTGTAAAACCCTGCTCCCAAGTTTCCTGCTATTACTATAACAAGCAAAGGAACATATGCTTAAGTCCCACACAATATGGAAAGGGCCAATTTAATTTGTCCTTATAATTTTAGGGGCCTGGTAGTGGCTGTTATTACTCAGCAGTGGATGGCTGCAGACAGTCCTTTTATGAGGGCTCAGAAGGACTGGCGCCACTGGGAACTGCTCAGCTCAGCTAAAGTCGCATTTTTTCTGGTGAGGTTTGATATACACCAGCCTAGGGTGACCTCCTGACCCTGTCGACACCCAGCATTATTAGGAGGATTTGTGGCTGCACAGCCCGGGGCTGCCCTGGGTGTGCACAGAGCCTTCATTAACCAGTGCTGCCCCGGGGCTGCATGTGGGGCTGCTGCTCCCACACTGCTCCCTTGGGAGAGCAAACACACACAGGGAAATGTGATTTACAGCCCAGGCCCTCCCAGCCAGGACAGGGAATGGCTGGGATGGCAGGGAAACGCAGCATGGGGAATGATGGGACTTGTCTCTGCTGAAGATGGTGCCCGAAATACAGCATGAAACTAATAGAGTGGATGAATTTTATTTTGGGCCCACTTTTGATAGTCATGAAGAAATCACAGAATAACAGGATAGTTTGGGTTGGAAGAGACCTTAAAGCTCATCCAGTCCCACGCCCTGCCATGGGCAGGGACACCTTCCACCAGCCCAGGTTGCTCCAAGCTCCATCCAACCTGGTCTTAGACACTTCCAGAGACGGGGCAGCCACAGCTTCTCTGGGCAACCTGTGCCAGGGCCTCACCACCCTCACAGGGAAGAATTCATTCCCAATCTCCCATCTAACCCTGCCCTCTGGCAGTGGGAAGCCATTCCCCTTGTCCTGTCTCTCCATCCCTTGTCCAAAGTCCCTCTCCAGCTCTCCCAGCCTAAAGAGAGCTCTCTCTCTCTCTCTTTACACACTGGAAGGGGCTCTAAGATGTCCCTGGAGCCTTCTCTTCTCCAGGTGAACACCCTCAGGTCTCCCAGCCTGGCTCCAGAGCAGATGTGTTTGTGCAGGTGGGGTTATGTCTCATCTTTGCTCCCTACCTATAGATCTGCTCAAGCTTTGTCACCACATCTCATTTTTAGAGATGCAAAAGCATTTCTGCAATAGGAAAGGTGGAATTCAACTCTTCAAGGGGAACATTCCCCTTCAAAGGTGCAATATTCTTCTGAATTTAGCAAAATCTCCTACTGCCCCAAAGGAAGCAGTTCTGATCTGGTTATGGAAATAGACTGCCCAGTACTGGTTCCCAAGAATTCAATCCTCTCTCCAAAACGAGGCACCAACTACATAGTTCTTTGCCCAATGAAGTTTCAAAATTGTGTTTTGAACCAGCTTTCTTGTGTCCCACAAGCCCTGAAGCAGAATGCACTGCATGAAGCCCCTGACATCCCACTGGCGTTTGCAAGGACTGATCAGCTCTGCTGCAGGAACTCAGTCTTACCAGTTAAAAAGGAGAATCAGCTCCTTTCCCCATAAGACAGGAAGAGAAAGGAAAACAAACCATCCATTATTCCATGCCCAGAGACCTAAACAGTTGGGGCTACACTGGTACTGTTGCCTTTCTACCCATAGAGGCAGGAACATGAGATTCAGGCAAGATGCCACAAGGAAAAGCACAACCAACTGATGTGCTTAGTGCTGGAGAAAGCCTCATGTGCTGGAGAGATCAGCTTTGGCAAAATAATTCATGTGCAGCAGCAGGCAGCTTCTTTTAACCCTCTGCGTGCTTCCGCCCAGGCCAGGCTTGGGACTGGGACAGAACAAAGTAAGTGTTCATGGTGCTTTTTCCCTGTGAAGATGATGAGGCCCTGGCACAGGTTGCCCAGAGCAGCTGTGGCTGCCCCATCCCTGGAAGTGTCCATGGCCAGGTTGGATGGGGCTTGGAGCAACCTGGGCTAGTGGAAGGTGTCCCTGTCCATGGCAGGGAGTGGAACTGGATGAGCTTTAAGGTCTTTTCCAACCCAAACCATTCTGGGCTTCTACCCCAAACAGAAGTGTTTTGAAACATTATAGAGCCAGTTCATTGGGGAATCAGAATCAGGCTTCCTAATGTTAATCACATATTTACAATTATCTCCAGTGTTTCTGCAACTGAGAACACGTGCAGCATTCCCTGGACACAGGTTAGTGCAAACCAGGAGACACAGCACAGGAGGGGCTGCACGTAGCAGCCTGTTAGTAGTAACTACAAACAAAATAAGCACATTCAGTTTCCAAGCCTTTCTCTAGGACACCTGATCTGGCCCAGCCTTGTAAACAACCTCAGAGCAGAGCACAGCTGCCCTGGCAAAGGAAAAAGTGTTTAAGGACCAAAGGGACAGAACCTGCACAGTAATACATAAACATGTGAGACCTCTCAGGTCCTCAGCTCAGAAACCTTTCACTCAGTACCCTGATGACCCCAGGGAAGGAGATACTTGCCCAGTACAGCCTGGAGGATGGGAACTCCTATTTTTGTAATGAGTACAGGGATTTGTTCCTTAACTTAACAATTTTCCTGCTCTTTTGCAATGAAAATCCCTTTATGTTCTTTTCTTTCAACTCCTTCCCTCTGCTGATAAGACATTCCAGAGATTTAAGACCATAAAGACATCCTGTTGTTCTCCTCCTGTGCCATTTTGAGCTCTCTGCCTTAAGCCAGGTTGTTACCCATATTTTTTCTGCCATTATTTACATAAAGAGAACTTATCTGACAGCAGCACAAACGACTCCAGCACCTTCAGTAGGAGCAGAGAAAACAGGAACCAAACCCACTGCAGGTTCCTTCACCTGATTGTCCTCCTTTCTCTTATCACAGAGACACTGGAGAACTCCTACCTGTGGCCTTGACTCACCTGAATAATCATATTCAGTTTGTTGCACTGTTTGTGGCGTGTGAGAGAGAATATCAGGCCCAGAAGGTCATCAGGCAGATAAAAATTGGTGTGTTTTACATGTATACATTTGAAAACAGAATTCTCAACATGCAGCTTGTGAAATGATACAAATAACTTCAATATTTCTCTTTACAGGAATAATTTCATATCTGATTAACACAGAAATATTCCAGCACAGGTCCCTAACATTGAAAGGATGCAATTCCTTCTCAGGGATTAATACACAAGTCTCTGTGGCCTCAGTGACAGCCCAAGAGACCATATGACAGCAGCTTCTGACATGGATTGTCAGTCACTCCAGAGGGACATATCTGCCTCATTTTCCCCAAGAAAATATAAATATAATGTAAGTAATATATATAATATGTAATCTATAATATAATAATATAAATTAGCCAGATCAAGTGAAATCCTAGAGAATACAAAGCCATGGGCACTTTTTCTTGAATTAGGATGTCAAATAAAACTGCCCGTTCTTTACCATGGTTCTACTTTAAAATTATTTCCCCAAATCCCTCCCCCTCCAGTATAATGAAGAAAAACTTATTAACAGAAGAGATCTTTTGGAAGCAAAATATTTTTTAGCTCTTTACCAGTTCTCAAGGATGCAGAGATTTTACACCTCTTTGGTTAAATAGTTCTTAAAAACTCTTTGCAGCATAAAAACCTCAGCAGTGAATGTAATGTTCCACAAAATGTAAGGAATGCAGTGCTTCCATGAATCTAAAGCAAAGATTACAGTTCATCTGCCCTAAAGGGCTGGCTGGGCACAAGGCACATTCTGTCCACCTAAGCTTGGCTGCAGGAAACATGATTCTTGCAGAGAGGAGAAAAAAAAAAAAAAGGCAAAAAATTCCAAGACATAGAGCCTCCAAAGAAATGGGATCCAGATGTTGGAGATAACACAGCTCACTAAGCAGCCATAAACAGCTCCTGTTAGAGCACATTTGCAGTTCAGCTTTTCCAAGGGATCTCAGTTAATTACTGTGCACTGGCTCAGGGAGAACCTTCCCTGGCCCTGGTGGTGCATTTGTTCACCTGCTCAGAACATCTGGTTACTCATTTCAGAGAAATAAGGTTTGCCTAAGTGAAATCTCATGCCTTCCCCTCATTTTAATGCCATCTTTTTCAGCAGTGCTCTGACATTAAATGGCTTTTGCCCCCAAAAGGGAATCCCTCCCAGTCATATCCCAGCCCAAGGTCATGCTTTGGATTCCCATTCCAGCATCTTACCTGCTCCAGGCTCTCAATATCTGCCCGAAAACCTGAGAACAAGGGCACTTCCAAGACAGCCATGTTTGAGGATCCAGAGTGCAGCCATCTTCCCATGGGAAGAAAAATAGGAATAAAAACCAACTCAGCAGCCGAGAAAACAAATGATACATGGACAACTCAGGATGGAGAACAAACAAAATGAACTTCAGAAGAAAAAGAATTATTAAAAGGATCTACTTTTCTCTGAAGTGTTTATGGAAAGGCACAGACTACTTGGTTTTACAAAATCCTCTTTTCTGCTTTTATTCAACAAAATTATGCCCAACTCACAGGGGCAGAGATGTAGGAGATGTCCAGGGAAATGGAAGCAGAAAAGCAGCAAAATGTCACCCGTGGGGCTGCTTGCTTTCTTTTTCAATCAATCACTGAGACAATGCACTTGGTAAAAGGAAAACAACCCTTGAAGTAAAAGAAACGTTTGTTCTTTTTTAAGTAGATGTACATGGACTGTGGTGGAAGAGGAATGTTACTTCCCAACACCAGGCAGAGTCATTCAACCCTGGAGTTTCATAAAGGCCATTTCCCTCCAGCATCTAATTGACACTGAGAAAAGTATCTCTGCTAATGAGTCAGCAAACTCACTCTGTGGTTACTGATGTTAAAGAATTCATTGCCCATATTATCTTCTATACTACTAATGAAAACTCCAAAAACCCACTGAAATTCAGAGTTGTTACTGTTGAAGAGTTCATTAAAAAACCCCACACAGGAAGGGGTGGAGAGAAAGTCTATTTGGGCCATTGCAAAATCTCAATTTTTGCAGCAAGGCAGAAGAGTCAACATCCTAACCCAGCTCCTGCTAATCCCAGAACAACACTCCTTTTCTCTGCATTCCCAGCCAGCTCTGAGCTCTTCCCCCTTGGCACTTCACCTGTTTGCTGTTCAGCTGCACCACCGTGAGCGTGGACCCAGGAGGGCTCATTAGCTCATGCCCAGCACTGAGAAAACACAGTTCACAGCTTCCAGGACCAAATCTGCCAGCTCTGAGCTGGAGGCCCCTCTCTCTGGAGATCCCCCCAGCTCAGGGGTGGGTGGGTGAACTGGCTGAGGCTGGAACACCCCACCCCAGCTCTACGCCTGCAGTAGCATGAGGTGGCCTGGGGACAGAGCCAGCTGGCTCTGGGTGAGGCACTCCAGGCCTGACAGGCTCCCACAGACATTAACCCTTCTTAATTCCGACCTAACTCCACGCTCCATACTCCCTAATAAATCACAGTGTCCCTTTGCCTGCATTTTCCCTTTCTCTGTTATATATCACAGCCCTGTGTTCTCCCTAACTCCTCAAAAGCACCCAAAGGACTTCACTGAGCATGACAACAATTCATTACACCCTGAGAACACCCTCAGCTCAAAATATCTCAGTTGTCAGCCTTAGATGACACTCCTCTCTTTATGTGATGATGATGGAGTTGAGAGCATCATTACTGGGAGAAGGGGAAGAAAGGAAGATTTCGTTTGCTTTTGTTTTCTTTCCAAGCAATCCATCTCCTTGCACCGGGCTTCCTCTCAAATTTCTGTCTTTGCTCCAGCAATTCCCAGGGCAGGAGTTTCAGAAATATCAGCAGAGGGGTTGTGTTGATGCAGGGCAGCCTCCTCAGCATCTTCAAGGCACTGATACAACAAGACTTCATAAGCCTGACCCTTCCCCAAAACAAGCTGAAAGCTTGGGCAGGGGGAGAAGAGGTTGGGACAGTGATATTGGGTTATTACAGCCAGCCTGGCCCTGGCAAACTTTTGGATGGTGAGATTGAGTTGCTCGTCACTGGTTGTTCTCAGTGGAGGGAGGAAAAATTCAACTACACCAAAAAATCCTGGCCAAAGATTTCCCAGGCTTAGGGCATTGGGAGGCAAAGTCTTTGCCACAACACAGCGAGAGGGGCAAGGGGCAAGTGCGTGACAGGGAAAACAAGATCCCAGCTTTGCCTGAAGCAACTGTGTCCAGGACTGCAGTCACTGTGTGGCCTCTGCAGGAAGGAAGGAGACAAACTGATATGGGAGCCAGAGTTTTCCATTTCCATGAATCACATTCAAACCCTTCACTTGATTTCTGCTGTTTCAGGGAAGCAGCACCCCCACCACCTGCCACACTCCCAGTCACCCATATGCAGATTAGTTACTAATTTCTTGGGAATGGTTTCTCCTGCTGTAAGCCCTCCTTATTTATTTTGGTTGTGGTTTTCCCTGTCTGGGCCAAATTTCCAACGACCTCCTTAAATATCCAAACATTTTGTAGAGAGATCAGCAATCCCTGACACCTGCAGCAGTACTAATATGATTAAGCAAAATATGTAAGTGGATTGAATTCAGGTCAGAAACTATTCTTGCTGCTGTTTGTCTATAGCCAACCTGTTTTCTCATAACTTGAGTTTCCCAATCTATAAAATGAGACAGAACTGCTAATGTCTTTGCAAAGTGCTTTGAGAACTAGAAATGGAACTTCTGGCTCATGCCGTCTTCAAATATTATTTTAAATTTCTTTATAGGGAACAAGGAAACAAGGAATGAGCTTTTGAAAGCTTATTAACAAATTTCTGCATGTATTTTGCCTTTACCAGGTTCCAAATTCATACCATGGCAATAAGCATCTCCTGTTAGGTTTTTGGTATCCAAAACTGAAGAGTAAGGAACTCAAATAACAAAGTCATGTCAATAATATTTATAAAACTATTGACACAATTAAGATATTAGTTAACCAGTTGAATTTACCTCGCTCTTTGAGGCTGCTAAAGGAAGCCTGTTACTGAAGACCTAGAAAATAATCCAAAACTTTTTCTTTTCCTGTTGATACAAGCATTCAAACATTCCATTTGTCATCTTCAGGTTTTGGAGAGGGAATAATGAAACTTAGTGATAAAAACCCGAGGTGTTGCCACTTCTGTAAATTTGTTCTTACTTCTCTATGTTTGACATACACTTGGCACTAAAATGCTCAAAGCCAGCAGGCAACGTTCAAGAATGATCATGGGATGACTCTGTCCTACAGCCCACAATGGTAGTTGAAAGTTCTCTTACCCTGTTTGAGACACAGACAGTGCAGCAAGGAAGAATTTGGTGATGCTGATCAGGAAACTAAATGTTCTGGTGAGGAACAGGGTTGGCGTTTCCTACCTAGTGCATGTCTCCAGTATGACTTTGTACTCCCGATGGTCCTGGTCTGATGCTGGGTCATCATCATCCCCCAGAGCCCTCTCCCTGTGCAAGGCTTCAGAGCGATTCTCATCTGGAGAGCCAGAGTTCAGGGGGTTGGGAGCCTGGAGATGCTGCTCTGACTTTGGCTCCTTGAGGTTAACCAGGAGCTGGAAAGCTGGTTTGGCAACAGGATCAGGTACATTGTAAGTGACATCAATCTGCAGCAGAAAGGGGGAAAAGCAAAACAAATCAGGGCAGTTTATTAGACCCCAATGTTTCATAGCATCTACAAATACTCCCTGAAGACCAGAATTAACACCAGATTTCTTCAGAGAGAGGGAATGGGAGGAAGAGAGGCAGCAGAGGCTTTACCACATAGTTATATAGAGGTAAAGCTGAACCAGACCAGATCCACCCTAGCACCACCACATTTACTTCTATGAATTAAAGCAACACCACATTACATCATTACTTTGAGAGAAATTCCAAGTGTAGCTCCTTTCTCATAGCAAAATGGGGTTACAAGTAGCAAGCAGACTGAGTTTAGAAATCATCTGCTCACACCCTTTCTCCAGCCCCGTGGCAGCCTTACCTGCATCAGACAGCAGCCTTCACCTTTGGCACTCACAAACAGCCCTGTGGGAATACTGGGGATCTGGGGAGAATCCACAGTTAAGACATAGATAAGACTCAGAATGGAAATTAATGTCAGTTCAGCTTTATCCTGAAAAAATATCTTTATGGTTATAAAGGAGACTGCAGAAGTGAAGTGACTTTCAGCCACCTGCATTTACAATGGCAGAAAAAAGCAGCCGCACAAAATAAGCCTCAGGGGTGAAAATAGGGTGAAAAATGCCTTTAATTTTGAGTGCTGCCTCCTTCATACTAGAACCCAGACATAAAACCCCAGAAAGTCCCCAGATCTCAGTGTTTAACTTGTGCTTTTACCATTCCGGATCCAAGTCCTCAGTCAGAACTCAGCTCACATGGATTGCTTTAAAAATTTGGCCACACAAACACAAAACCACCTACCACTGCAGTCTGGAGGACTTTTTTATTCATCTTGTTGAGCTCAAATGTCTCCTGGTAGTCCAGATTAGTAGAAGCCAAGGAAATGGTCAGGTTGACTCCTCCAACATAAGAAAGGATGGCATATTCAGCCAGAGCCTGCAGGGCCACACAGGTGTCCTGGGGATCAGAAACAGGAGAGATTAGAATAGTGAAGAACACAGGAGTAAAATTCCAAACAACTGTGCTCTACAGTCACCAGCTTCTGGTAGCAGAATCTTCCTTAATTCAGATGTCAGGGTTTTGCTCACTTTTCCTGTCATAGGCATCTGTGAGGACAAGGACGAGTCTGGGTTCCTTTCAAATTATCAATCTGGGAAAGTTTTTCCTCTTATCAGAATACAAACAATTTCTGTCTGGACTCTAGATGAAAACTCCGCATTCCTGAATCAATTGATAATGAATCAAAGCTACCTTTTTTCAGAGGCAGCCCACCTGAGTAGATGAGAATCCTCCCAGGGCATTCCTTTGCTGTGAAAGCCATTTTACTACAGGGAGCGCAGAGGCCACATCTCCCAGGAGTGTGTAGGTCAGAAGGGCATAGGATGTCATTTCCACCTCTGCAGAAACAACTGAAAGGGAGGGGGATTAAAAAAATAAATAAATAAATCAAAATACCACCTAAAAGTGAAAATCTAGGTAGATCTACAGATAGTTCTATGAATATTCATTAAATGAAAAATAAAAACCATAATTTTAAGAGTCTGTAGAAGCAAACACAGGAAAATATGTCTGCACCCAAGATACATCACCTTCCAAAGATATCTTTGCTTCCAACACAAGCTCTTGCCTTCACATAACAGATTTTCTTTCTATTTGATTGTATCCCATAAGGAATTTATCTCCCACTCCAATTCTACTTTGCTGCCGCCCCTACTGTATTCCTGTCCTGAGATTTTCATTCCATATCCAGCTACATCCTTCCTGAACATTGGTGCACCTACATCATATCCACTGTCAGTGGCTTTAAGTGATTTGAAAATTACAGCATGATTCAACAGTTGCTGTGGTTTTGACAGCTGAAGTCTGGAAAAACAGCTGAAGCATCAGTGGACTGGTGAACAATCCTTAGGCCCATTTGAAAACACAAAGATAAATAGCTCTGAAATTAAATGTATTTGATTTCCCTTAGATTTCCATTTCAAATGATTCCTTCCTGATGGAATCCCCTATGACTCTCACTCTTCTGTGTTTATAAAACTGGAGTGAAACCTGGCAAGATAGCTGGGGCTGAAAAGCCCATCCTTCTCTGGGCCACATCCTGCTCTGTCTCATTTGTTCTTTCAGCATAACATTACCCGCTTTTTGTGAGCTCTCCTTTCCTCTGGCCCCTGCCCTGACTGACTGACAATTTCAGAATACCCTCTATTATAAAAACAATTCAATAAAATTCATGGAGCCATTGGGCTGGTGATGCAGCCCTTTCTTTTATCTCTGTCTTTGCACTACAAGTACCTGATTGAGAGAGTCCATCATTAAATCCCATGAAAGTATCTTCATCAGTAACAAGAGTTCCTGTGAGGCTCCAGTGTGTAAAGCCATCTGGAAAGAGAGGACAGTGGGATATGTGTGTTATCAGAACAGGAGTTCAGCTGAGCCTCTGTGTGTGGGAACAGTCAAATTCCCCTTTGGAATTGACTCCATCCCTGCCCTGAACTGCACTGTCCCTCCTGTCAGATGAGCAGTCCCTGGGCAAGAGGCTCCCTTTGAATTGCAAAAATGACTCAACATGACAAATTAGATAATTCTTGGATTTTGGATTAAAATACACCAATACACCATCAGGGAATGTGAAGTGTTACAGGGCAAACACTCATGGACAGGAAAGGCACTGCAGAGCCTCTGCTACACTTGTCTTCCCTCAGCATCAGTGGGACTGAGGTCTCAGCCCTCCCCAGTTACAAAGTGAAACTGTGCTGCGAGGAAACATCTCACAGGCCCCATTCTCTCCAGTAACTCAAACACAGCATTCACAGAATATGCTGAGTTGGAAGGGACTCACATGGATCATCCAGTGCAACTCCTGGCCCTGCACAGGTCCATCCCCAAGAGTCACACCCTGTGCCTGAGAGTATCATCCAAACACTCCTTGAGCTCTGTCAGCCTTGGTGCTGTGCCAACTGCCCTGGGGAGCCTGTTCAGTGCCCAACCACCCTCTGGAGGAAGAACCTTATTCAGTCTGTATTTGCTTGTTCCTGCAGGAGGACTGAGAGCTTGGGGTGGCCCAGGAGCTCAGTACCTTGGGTGATGGCCATGCTGTTCATCCTGCGCAGCATCACCGCTGCAGAGGGGCTGTGCAGCAGGGTCAGGGTGTAGGCAGTCAGGGCAGTGGTGTAGGGGTCTTCTGCTGAGTACAGGTTGGACTCTAAGAAGTGCTTTGCTTTGTCAACAGCTATTCTTTCTTCCTGTATTTAGGGGAATAGAGTCCAGACATGTTACCAGCCTCTACGTCTCAGAAGTTAGAATCACTTTATTACTCACTATATCATGTCCATTAAAAAAAAAAAAAAAACAAACCAAAAACAAAGCCAAAAAGCACTAAAAATCCACCAACGAACTAGGAAAGATGCATTTTGCTCTCTGCAGAAGCTGAAGAAATTCCATGCCCCTGCAAGGCAGACAGAGCAGAAGCAGGTTCTCCACTGCAGGTTTGATTGCGTTCCTGACACTCCAGAGCGTCTGGCAGACGCCAGAGGATAATAAAGGCCAAGGTTGCCAGGGGTCCCTGCAGCCAACAAACATGTTTTATTAACTCCCTCAATGACCTCACCGTGTAGGAACGTGGCTCTGATAATTTATAGAAACAATTTAATTGGACTTGATGTAATTTGGTTTCCTTTGATTTCCCTGTAGCACTAACCTTCCCCTTCCTCATTTCCTAGCAAAGATCATTAGTAACACTTGCAAATCTCCTCCAGGAAAACCATTAGATCCACAGAAAATGCACTTCCAACAAGTAAAAATGCTGGGGCTGTCTTGCCACACTGCAACCCAGGGAGAGCATCACATCACTGCTCAGAGGGGGGCACTGGAGGGCAGGAGGAAGTTCCTCTGGGAGCATTGGAGGACTTTCTGAATTTTTAATAAGGTTGAAAGCCTTCCACTCCAACAAGAACAGGGGGTTAGGGGGCATCTGCTTGCAACAGTAGGATGGTTTCTCTTCAGGCTCAACATCAAAAGTGCTGAGGTTATCTGAGTTCCTGAAGGGATAGTTCTGTTTGCATTGGCTGTTTCAACATCTCCCCAAACTCCCAGGGTTGTGCCTCAATGGACAATCCTTTTGTCTGAGTGCAAATCACCAAGAGATGCTCCAACATCCTCCTCCTTTCATCTTCCAGGCGGTTCTACCTGTCCACACCCTTCACCCACCCACTCCCTTTCCCTTGGCTGCTGAAGAGCAAGGGAAAAGCTGGATCCATGGCCTGCTCAAGGAGACATCTTCCCAGTCCTAAATAGTGGGAATGATCTCATCTGAGCATCTCCATCCTAGTGAAACTGCATGCAGGCAAAAATACAGAGGATAGGAGCACTGTTTTACCATGAGTTTTAAGAAGGAGTTTCTGAAACACCAGTTATACTGGAAATCATGGGGTTTTTTTTCCTAATTCAAAAATCATGCAGTGGAATTGCACATTCTGACATAGCTGTTCTCTTTTCTGTAGTGCTCCTGTTCTGTCTCACTACAAGGAAGAAAAGGACTTTTCTGCAAAGCCCTCAATCCCACACATTGCAGGAGAGCAGCTCTCCAAAGGCACTGTAATCCAACAGCAGTAGCTTTTTGGCTACTGCAGCCAAGCCAGACAACAAGAGTTTGCTGTATCCCCAAGTTAAATTGCTGTTAGCACTAAGCCAGGTTTTCTGAGCCTTTCTAGGCAAGTAAAAGATCTGCAAAGGCTGAAATCACACCTTGAAGTTACAAGGCAGAAAACACTTCTTGCAGGAATTTCTGGGAGAGGTTGAGGGATGGGGCTACAGGGAAGTGTTTTGCTCTGGTAGAATAATCATGAGCTGATGGTAGGAGGGTGGGAGATCACCTCGAATAAATTCAGACCAGATTCCTTAACTTTAGAATAATCTCAAGGCTTTGCAGCACCCTCTGTTACCTGGATACTGTCACTCAACTGATCATAGAACCTTTGAGAGCAAACAGCAGTAAAGTGAAGTTTAAAAAAAAACAAACAGAGAGAATTTCTTAGAACATGAAAAACTGAGAGCTGTTTTAACTGAGTTTTTGTTACCTCGGAGGTGACACCTGTTTCCAGAAGAGATGCAACCACATAAGCTGTCAGGGAGATCTTCCCATGGATTCCACCCTGGAAGGGCAAACAACACAAACCACTGGATGAAAATTAGAGAAGAGGACACTGGATAAAAAGAGTCTTGAAGCAAGACAGAGAACATGTTAGAACTAGAGAAGCTGAGGCATCACAGAATCTCTTTTGGTTGGCACATAAAGAGTAGGAAATTTAGGAACCCAACCCAACATTGGTTGGACCCAGGACTGTCCCCTGGCAGTGGCCTGAGGACACACTCAGTGCATACAGGACTCAGGTGTTTTGTAACACTGGACATCTTGCTTTCCCTCCTCTGGGGACACCACACAGGCACATTCTGACAGATCTGCTTGAACTGAAATTCTCCTGCTTCTTCCAGCCATTCAAGTGCAAATTTCATATTGAGCATAAGGAAACTGCATCACTTCATGCTTTGATAATAACTTAAAAAATGTTCTTGTTGCATGATTTGGATCCTGTATGGTTTTTACCTGAATGTCTTTATTTAGTATCCTGCCCATAGCAGGAAAAGAACCATCTTCTTTCTGGTGCTGGATGATCCAGTCTTTGGCAGCTGTCAGTTCTTTTGGGTCAATGAAAATAAACCCACGAGACTGAGCAAAGGACTTGAGGACAAAAGCTGTGAGCCTGTAAATAGGAATGTATCATCTTTACTGAGAAAACAAATTTAGAATAAACTATCAGTAAGGGAAAACCAACATTCTTAGAAAGCACAAATTAAAAAAAATCATGTTGGGAAACATTAAATATTGTTGTTAGAAAGTTCATTTGTAAAAGCACCTGAACACTGCCCAAACTTCTTGATAAGAACAGGGTTAGGGGTCAACTAACTTGAAAAGTAGAACTCAAAGCTATATTTGTTGTAGTTGTGGCACACCCTGAAATATAGTTCTTTTTTTATAAGTGCTCATCTGCCACCTAAATTACTAAAGTTTTTAAGTCAAGAATCAATATTTTTAAATTAAGAATCAATATATTTCTTATAAGAAATCCAGATCCATTGCTGAAGTCTGAGGCTGTGATAGACTTTATAGAGAATAAAGATTTAAGAAAGCACCAGAAGTGTTTTTGGAATTCTAAACCTCTGACAAAAAGTGTGAGCACTGGCCAGCTCTGGGAGATTGAGTCATCCCATTTACAAGCCCCTGAGGAATGGGAGGATAGCAAACATGGCCTAGCAGGGGAGTTTTCAAATGTTAAGTAATTCCATGTCACCATATTTGACATTGAGGGACTGGGAGATGCCAGAGCTGAGATAAAAGTTCACTATCTCAGAAACAGTGAGGCAGCAGCAGTGGCACTTCCCCTCCAATGAGTTTGCGAAGTAAATCAGTTAAAACCAAAATATGAAGCAGATGGAGAAGCCAGATGACAGCACAGGCAAATGAATGAAGACAAGGATCCACTACAGCTGAGCCAGAGTCAGCAACACTGGGGTGATGTAACAGAAACCTCCCAGGCCATGGTGTCCCCAGGAGAACATCATGAGATGAGTTGATTCCTTAGTTTCTTAATTTCTGGCTCTCCTGTTGTTTGACTCTGAAGGTCCTGCTTGTATTCTCAGAGCATAAATCCACCCCATTTCATCCATGAGGGGTTATAAAGCACACGGGCTAAGAATTCTTTGGGGGTTTTGAGTTGGTTTTGGTGGGGTGTTTTTTCCCTACCCTGGCAGAAGCCTCTGCCACTTCTAGGGACAGCCCATTTCTCTGTACATGCTGAATGGTGAAGCTCCATTCCCTGATGGAATTTGTTGCTTAAATACTCCATAATTGCTACTCCACTTCCAAATAGGAACCTTAAATAAGGCTTCTGTGCCTGAACTTTATGTCCAGTATATAAACTGGGGGGGAATTACCTGAAAGAGGGGCCCATCTGGGTTCGGGAGGGAGGGTCTGGCATCGATCAGTGAGTGGTGAGCAATTGTATTGTGCACCACTTGGTGTTTTGCCTTGTTACTGTCAATATTATTATAATTTACCATTATTACTGTATTTTTACTTTATTTCTGATTATTAATTTGTTCTTATCTCAACCTACAAGTTTTACTTTGATTCTCCTTCCCATTCCACCAGGCTGGGGGGAAAGAGAAGGCGTTTGAACGAGCAGCTCTGTGGTGCTTAATTTCCAGCTGGGCTTAAACCAAGGCAGCATATTAGTAGATCTGACTATCTTATCTGCTCCTGAGTCCTGAAATAACTATAACACACCTCTTAGGGTAGTAAGAACATTCAGCAGCACTGAAGCAGTAATTCTGTACTCACCGAGTATTTACTGTTTTATTTCTATTCTCCACTGTGTGCGATACCACGATAGAAGCTGGAAAATTCCTCTTCTTTCCCAGCCAACTGTATATTTTTCCCATTTAGCAAACACTTAACACTTTTCTAACTCTGTTTTAAATAGCAACTCACCACATACTCCCTGATGAATCTCTCTCCCCAAAAGCACTGTATGAGCCATCTTGTCTCTTGTAGGTCAGCTGGCGCTGGTAGCCTGGAAGTCACAAAAGAATTGGGGGAGTCCAAAATCCTCACATAGAGAAAAACAAGAATTTCAAGTGAATGAAGACTCAGAGCATTTGGCACTCGTGTGAGGGATTCTGCTGCCCCAGGCAGCCTCTTGTTCTGCTATGAGTGAGAGTCAGCTCTGTGTCCATACAGCTTATCCAGAAATCCGGTCAGGATAACATCTGGGACACTGCAGCTCCTGCCTTTTGGACACTTAAAATGTTAGAAATGTGATACTCCTCTGAAAAAAATGCAGTATCAAAAGAAAGATTTTTTTCCTTAAGTCCACAGCCACTCTCCTTCTGCTCTACTGAATGCACAATACAGATAAAAATGGTTTTCCTTCAACACCACAGCTGGATTCAGACTTTTCTCCAAAGCTGTTGCTTGGGACAACTTAAGGTAACTGTAACATAACAATAACAGCTGTGATCTTGATGGCCTTGAAGATTTCCAAGCCAGCAGGACTGTCTTAAGGCTTGTTTTAGGCAACATTATTAACAAGTTGAATGCTGAAGATAAGAATTCTCTCCTGAAATGTCTTCTGAGACAGAAAATTAGGAAGGATAGTCAAAGTGCTCTTCCTACAAGGAAAATAATTTGCCTCTCAAACCTGTTTGTCTATAACCATGAACTGCTCTTCCTAATAAAGCACTCTAGGAATACAGGAATATATGAGTTGAGGAACACAGAACACACACTTGGATAAAGCTCTTAAACACCCATGGGAATCAAACCCCTTAGAGTGGGTATTTCTGATAAGGAAACGTGTCAAACCTGCAAGAAGATGGTGTCAAAAGACATTTACTGCTTGCTAATTTCTCCAACACATCAGTAGATGTTTTATTCCACACCATGACATTTTCATGAGAATGGGCTAGTTTTTCATTTCCAGAGGTGAAGCTTCTTTGTTGACCTCTCCAGGTACAGGCAGCTCCTCAATCCCGAGTAAGAACTGCCCATGACTCCTGTACTTTCCAGTTGCTCTATAGGCTTCCAGTGCTCACAGGGAAAGCAGGTGGAATGGTTTGAATGGGAGGAACAAAGCCCTAGAGATTATTGATGCTCTTGTATTAACCACATCTTTGCCTGAGGATTGTGGCACAGCTACAAACACATGGCAGAAAGCCTAAATAATTGTATTATTTTTTTCTTCCTCCAAACAATAGGTGTGACATTAGATTCCTTTTCTTCTCTGCAGGCCTCAGGTTCAATTTACTACTGAGCCCTTCCTGCTTAAATAGTTCCTAAGTGTCCCTTTCCAGTGTGTAAATGGACACATTGAGTCTTCATACCTCTCTTATCATTGTCTCTTGGAATGTTCATTTTGAATTGAGTTGTGCTTCATTGCTCTTACATTTATTCTTCTTTGCTTCCAAGGTAGGGAGTGGCAGACTTGATGTCTTGCTTGCTTTTCTGAAATCTTCCCTTTCAAACACTCCCATGGATGTTGGGACTCATTGGAGAGGTTCACCTTCCCAGTTTTCCCCTGTTCATCTGCTTTTGTAGAACTGTGTTGTGGGGAAGTAGAAAAAAATGCTGACTGGTTTAGCTCAGGCCACTTCTAAAGTTTAGGGAACACAGAGGAATTGTTGGGTATCAGCACTTTCCACCATGGATGACTAAGTGAAGAAGTTTTCTGGCTTGGTAAGTCACAAAAGCCTTCTGGAGTGAGCAAACAGACTTTCCCCATCTAAACCTTGCACTTGGCAGGGCTCCAATAAACACAGAAGAGTTTAAAACTCTTGAGAATTTCTTCTGTAAGGGTTAATTAGCAAGCAGAGTTTAGAGCCAAAAATCTGGAAGGTTTGCAGATTCTTAAAAGGAAACAAAAGCAAAAGATGTTGCAAAGGAAACACTGACTTGGACTATTAACAAATTCCTTTTGCCTCATTGCTCTCAGCAAGCACAAAACATTACAAGTAGAATGGGTGGAGCCAGGCAAAGGAAGCAGCACTGGGCTTTAGCTGCTGAATACAAGAAATATCTGGCGTATTCCATTTTATATTTATATTTTCAGAGGAGAACCACCTAATCCTGTCACCTCTGATTTCATCACATGACTATTGTCTGACTCATACACAAGAGAGCTTTGTCCCTTTGGGTCATTCAAATTGCACTTCATTACAAAACTATTTTGCACGTGGCTCTTCTTAAACAAATGCTGAGAAAAACAGTGCAAAGAAAAAGATAGATTGCTTTGAGCTGCTTAGTGAGGTAGGACAGGACACTGAAAGGGCAGATAAAATCCTTCATTATATGCCTCTAGGATAACTATTTTGCATACTAACTTTTGATTTTGGGTACAATGTTACTAAGAAAATAGTGTTAAAAAAAGAAAGTCCAGAGGAGAGCCATGTCCTGACTAAAGTGACAGAAAGACAATTCATGAATAAGGCAAAAAAATGTATGGATTTTTACGAAAATTAGTTTTCCTTGGCTTTCTAACATGTTTAAACATAGAAATCAGCTATCTAAGGAAAAAAAAATAAAAAGGATAAATCAATAAACATCCAAACTAAGAGTTATTGAAGTTCCCAGTTCCCATAACACAGGTTATGTATCAAGGGAAAATGTCTTGCCATCAAAATCTGTTAATCTGTGAGATTATCCTACAAGAAATGATGAATCCTTATCACTTGGGCTACTCTTGATTAGAAAGTATGACGGGATACAAGTAAAACTCTCTTCTAACTTTTCTCCATTTATAAACTGTGAATGTAATGAGTTACCTTGAACAAGGTAATCAGTAGCTTCGATCTCCACCTCATGACTGAGTTGTTTGGTTTTCTGCAGATATTTCAGGACAAAAACATTGGGAGCAAAATGGATCATGTTCTGCTCCCCACAGCCAAAGGGTAATCGCAGAAGGTTGTCCAAGTTGTTCAAAGTAGGACCCATCACATCTCCTGTTTGAGAAAGAGGTGATATGTTCAGTATTAGGCAGTTAGACTTGACTTTTGGTGTCTTATGATTAAACCCCACCTGACTACACTAATATCTCCTGTTAAATAAGCTGTATCATAAGTGGGAAGTCCTTTATGTTAAATCTTAGCCCTTCAATCTCCTGTTGGATTAAAGAAATTCCACATTTCAGAGTTGGATTGTCCATGACTTCCCAATTCAAGGTGAGTTTAGAACACAGCACAATTTGTGATTATGATGATTATGAAATAAATACTGTGAACTCTAACAGACAGTGCCTCTGCAAAGCTCTCAGTATCAACTTTAAATCACTGTCAACTCAAACAGGTTTCAAAAAAGTGACAAAAAACTCCAAAACAATCATTTGTCCTAGAATTAAGCAGCATAAACCTGTGTAAATGCCTATGACTATCTTATCAGTGTAAATGCCTATGACTATCTTATCAGGTGTGCATTACTCAAATACTGGTCAGAAGCAAGTAACAGCTGGAGTATCTCTTCACATTTGATACCCAGTGATACCTCCTCAGAATTGATACCTATGATTGAAGCCGTAGCTCTTTCTGATCCTGGAATTATGTTGTGGGGAACTCCAAGAGTAAATGCTTCATTGTGATTTTCATCAGTCTCTTCTTTTCTCCAAATTTTAAACTCTCCCATTGACCCCCAGCCTGTGGAAAAGCCAATGTACTTCACCTCAAGCTGTTTGGGGACTGTCCACTCCACAATAATAGACTCATTTAGCACCCGAGTACCGTGGCCAACCTGAAAGGGACAGAAAACCAGGCAGTTCCAAGAGCCCATACATCTGGAGTCACTCTGCCAGGTGTCCTCGGACCCCCTAACTCATATGTGCATCAGAGAACATTGTACATGGATCAATACCTTTCTCTTTCCCACCCACAAAACAATCCAAGGAAGTTTAATGAGAATTCCACAGGCTTGACCTTCAAGGACTAAAAATATTGAAGACTGAGGTCCTGATTTGTTCTGAGCAGATTTGTTCTGATTGAAGTAGCCTGATCAAGAATTAAAACAGAAAAGACAACAGGAGAGCAGCTTTTACTTTTTACACCAACCTAAGGAAAACCTGCCATTTGTGTGCTCAGACTCTGTTTAAAAAGAGACTTTGAGACCCTTACAAAGAAGAATTCAGTACCTGGATAATTCCGTTTTTCCAGCTGATCCAGAAGCTGCGGAATTCATCCCAGGAGAGGATCCCAGGTGTGTCCTTGCTGGCCACGGGCTCACCCATTTTGCTTATGGAAATCCATGTTTTGCTGTTTTGATGTCCACCAATAACAATCTCTGTCATCTCTGCCATGTCGTGGGGACCAGAGGACAAGGCCAGGTGAGCATCATTGTGGGCTTTCACAGCAATATCAAAGTGGGTCATCTGGGCAGGTTTCTGCATGTACTGGTACTCATATTTGTTAGGTGTAGATATGTGGATTTTCTCTAGCCAGAAAAATTATGGAATGTTGTAAGAATTAGAGCTGAGCTTACACACTTCAAAAATAACCCACTGCTGATTACTAAATTTAAACAAACACACCTTTCCTAAGTCATGTTTTTTTCCAGCTTCTCTTAAAACAAACTATGAAAGTAAACATGGATGTTTCTTCTCACCTTTTTTTTTTTACATCCTTCCAATATAGAAGATACTTCAAACTGCTCAGCTGAATTTCTCATGAAGTCTGCAAGTGATTTTTCAGTTCAAATCTAGTAGTCAAAAGCAGCTCTGTTTAGCTAGTGGAGCCAACTCTGAGCTACCCGAATCTCTGGCAGAAAGGACATACTGATTCCAGAACTGAATTTTAAAAGACCAACTGAAAATATAGTACAGTCCCAGTTACTGTCCACAGTGCTGAATACTCAAACTGTTTCATAAAGTAAAGGAATTTAATGGCCATTTCCAGAAATCATTTGGGCAGTTAGAGCAAATTCATAATTAGCCAGCCCGGTTAGAAAGACTCTTTATTCAGAAATTCTTCCTACACACCATAACTCATCAATCACAGAGAAATGGACACAAAGATTTTTTTTAATTTTTTTTTTAAAGGAGATGAAGCCAAATGTTTCTATTTAAAACTGAATCGAACAAACTGAATCTCTCATTCAAATCATGAACTTACCATTTGGGCAGAAGAACACACTGTAGGTGTATTCTCTGGACAGTCCCTCTGGCTATAGAAAGACAGAAATCCACACATAAACCCACAGGGCTTGGATGAGCAGGAACAGATCTCAGTTTTACTTAGAAAACACAGAAATTATATTCTGTTGCTGTCCAGTTGTTTATGTCCTTTATAGGAAAGAGATGACACCATGTGCCAACCACCAGCAGAGAACCTCACAGCACAGCACATATTAGATTAACAGGGTAAGTTTATCCAATAAAATTTCCATTCCTTTTTCTCCTGAACAGTATTGAAGATTCACCAGGTAAACTCAGAACCACATGGGCTCTTTCTGTACAAGTATCACTACATTATTTCCAATCATGCAAACAAACCACAAATCAGCTTGAGGATTCTGATAAACCTATCCATGTTTGGTTACCTAAAAACTGTCACAATTTGCCCATTTTTATCTGAATTATTGCAAATTCCTTTTTTCTTACCTCGATAATCACACTGCTACGAACATAATCCACTCCCATTGGGGTTCTTTTGTCCAGGAAAGTGTCCTCTGAGTGTTTGCCGTTCTTTAAGCTCTGCATGCCGTCCTGACAGCAATTAGTCCCACCAAACGCAAAAGCTTTTGCTAAGAAATAGAAGGGAAAAGCAGGAGGTATTTTGAGACAGGAAGACCTCCAGGAGCTTAAGAGAAGATCTGAATGAATTAGATACAGCTAATTACCAGTACATCAAGTGTTTTGGAAATACAGCTCTCTCCTATTACCCTTATGCCATATTTGAATGATCACATCTAAAACCAGGCAACATTTGGCCAGTCATGAGGCAACAGAGAAACTCTTCTCTAATTTTCAGTGTTGGCCAATTTGTACTGGGATTATTTGTTGAACGATGTACAAAATCCGTTGTTATTCTCTTATTTAAAAATTCACAGGGAAATCTAACAGTTCTCTTCAGGGAAATCTAACAGTTCTCTTCAGGGAAATCTAACAGTTCTCTTCAGGGAAATCTAACATGTCCAACCTCACATGAGAAAATATCACAACAGGAAAACTGATAACCAAGGAATCTCCTGAGGTTTGTAACAGGCTCTTCTGTGCATTATAGGTATTGGATGTGTTTCTACAATAAATGAGGTTGAAAAGCCAAGTTGGCAGCAAGTGGAATAAAAAATTCCCCTTTGGGGTAGTGGAGAAACAAGAATTTTCTGCTGAAAGAGAAATAAAAAGAAACACTTGTAAAACTCTCTCAAGCAACAAGCTGTTTTTAGTTCGATACTACCAGTGATGTTGCTCAGTCCCAGCTCATTGAAGGAGAGAACAACAGAGGTGGGTTTGGCTTCCCCGGGGGCAACGCACTTCTTTCTTGTCAGATGGTGCTTCCCAGGATGTCCAACAAACTTTATGCCTTTTGGGACAGAAATCTTCACGTGGACCTGTGAAAATTTTGGAATTCATTGCAAATTTCAGCTGCAAAGCCACTTGTAAAAATTCTGAAAGCCACGAAATGCTCCACAAAAATCACAGCATACAGATTTATTTGTTCTTCAAGCTTTCTAGTCATGTACTTGACTGAGAGCAGTACTTTCAGCTCAGCAATTCCACAAGTATTTCCGAGAGATACTACTGAGGGTAGGGAGACAATGAGTTTGAGAAGAAAACATCTTGGGAGACAGGATTTCTTGGGGAAAAAAAAAAACAACAAACCAACTACTTCTGGCAGGTTTCCAATCATGAAGGAATTTCTTCTGTGATTCACAACGAGTTTCCTAATTGTCTTCTCTATATTTTTTCCCTATATTTTTCAATATTTGTACTTCTGAAGTGCTGCAAGACACTCCAGACCACTATATGTGTTTCAAGCTGAAAGTAAATAAAACAATGACTTTTATTTGTATTGAAAAGCAATATTTATCTTTTCAAGGCCCCTGTGCTGAGCTTACCTCTACATTAGGCTGGTACCTTATCTACTGTAACTTGTGGATCACTCAGAGGTTCTGATGATAAACCAGAATTGAGTTGTTCAGCAAGAGGAGGGGGTTGTTACCTCTACACACACGGCCAGGTAGTTGTAGACAGTCAGTGGGATTTTGGTCTGTTCCCCCCGGATGACGTGGTAGGGCAGGGTGAAATCAATGAAGAAAGGCTTGAATGTCTTCAGCTCTGTCTGTCTGGCAATGCCCAAACCCTTCTCTTCAGACAGACCCACAGCCTCCGTGATCCAGGTGGTGATGGAGTCAGGCACATCCACGTGCAGCTGGGCTTCTCCTGATGTGTTACTGTCAAAAGGAACGTGGAATAATTTGGGTTCAGCAGATTAACTTCATTCCAAAGCATTTAATTCAAGTACACATTTTGGGGAGTTCCCTCCACATCCAAATTTATAAGATAATATCTGCTTTGAACAGCAGCTTATAAAAGGCTCAATGTTTTTTATCAGTTGAGACCTGTAAACATTTATAAGGAGAACAGCAAGTAGTTAGTTCTGCGAAACAATCTAACATACAAATTTGTACAGGTTTAGAAACTTTATTTGCAGCCTCATTATAAAGTGACTTTTCTTACAGGCAAACGTCTGCACTAAGTCATAAAAAAACCCCACAAACAAAACTAAAAAACTACCAAAACCCAAAAACAGCAACAAAAAAAGAAAGAATCCCAGAATGAGGTCCCGGATAAAAACAGTTCAACAATAATTTATTTAATTATATCAGCATTAATGTCAGCTAGTGAAATAAAAGTATTTTTTGTCATCCCTGTGTCCATTTCCACGCTGCAGACTCTGCTTGAATATAAGGTCAAATGAGAAATTTTCTAGACACCAAGTTCAGCAACTGTTTGTTTTGATTCAGAAACGCTTTGGTTTATTGGGGTTTGGAATGCCTCACTTAGAAAACTTCCAAACCCATCATTTTCTTCCGAAGAGGACTGAAACTAATTATTAAAAATCAAGTCTCTGAGTATTTAGCTTTCCTGTGCATAGCCCCACAGGATATCATAAACCTGGTATCCTCTTCTATGTTTTATAATAATAGAAATTCAATTTTCTTCTGAAGAAAATTTCCCTCCTGCAAAGCATCTTCGGCCTTGCCTGGAACAGAAAACATTTCCACCAACACAAGAACAAAAGCTATTTCATGGCTCAACTGACAGCATGATTGGTGCAATTATGAGTACACCCCAAGGTTTTTTGCTCTCAAGTTCTTATTTATTCTCCAGAGCTTGATACACGTGCTGTCAGCTCTGTGAGCTTTTGAGGGCATGGAAAAGGAGAAAGGAAGGTCTTCAGAACAAACTTGGAGAGCCTATAGCATGACATGATCCTTGTGGGTCCCTCCCAACCCAGAACATTCCATGAAACATTGTCACCTGCAAAGCTGCCTGATCCACATCCAGGCCACCCCCAAGAACTGCACTTCCACTGCTCTTCACATGAAAGTGATTCACTTTTGGCACAAATGAAGCACTTTTACTTTGCTCCTCTACATCAATTGTTTGCAATTCTCCTTGAGCCTGAAGCTGCAGGAACTGTCAGGAGCCAGGCAGGAGGTCACGGACTGATCTGTGTATTTATAGTACAGCGGGGAAAGAATTAAAACAAATGGTTTGATGAAAACTAGAGATCACTGTGCCTTTTAACAGACATGCTAAGCTCAGTCAGGCTCCAAGCACTGGCCAATGAACGTGGTTCCCCAGCTCAAAGTCCAGAGTGGAGAGCCTGGGAAATGCAGTTGGCTTGGCAGCATCGAGTTATTACAGAATCATGGAATGGTTTGGGTTGGGAGAGACATGAAAGCCCACCTCATTCCAGGGCAGGGACACCTTCCACCATCCCAGGTTGCTCCAAGCCCTGTTCAACCTGGCCTTGGACACTTCCAGGGACGGGGCAGCCACAGCTTCTCTGGGCAACCTGTGCCAATATCACCCTTATAGTAAAGAATTTCTTCCTGTTATCTAACCCAAACCTACTTAAAAATTA
The DNA here is from genome assembly GCF_003984885.1 of Neopelma chrysocephalum. Classification (NCBI taxonomy): domain Eukaryota; kingdom Metazoa; phylum Chordata; class Aves; order Passeriformes; family Pipridae; genus Neopelma; species Neopelma chrysocephalum. The sequence continues at coordinate 675,157 of NW_020897826.1, read as the reverse complement.
AAGTTATTTTAACTTTTTTTAAGCAGACTAATTCCTTAATATTTAGGTCCTCATCCTAACTGGAGTTATGCAGCTGGTACCTGCAATAATCCCCAGCCCTGAAAAATAAGTGGAAGGGTGTCCTGGCTCCAGGACTGGCAGGATTCCAGTTTGTTTAACCGGACAATTTGTTGCAGCTGATGTTCTTTCCACTGGGATTTCAGCCCATAACCAGTATTAACATTATTTTCACACATGAGGGCACTTACTCTTCTGGGCGGGGGGCCAAAGTACACACTCATTTCCAGCCATTAGACCCTCCAGCCAGGCTCTAGGAATTTTTAGAATTGGTTTGGGAAGTTGACATTAAGCTTTTGTTTCTTTTTTTTTTGAGGATTGTATTTTATAATTATAAATGGTAGAAGAAAAAAAAATTCTTCCTGTTCAAGAGAGTGGAAATGAAGAAATGGTCAACTCAGTTGTTTCTAATGAAATGAAGTGGAGAAAATGCAATCTGCAACTTTTTATTCCACACTCTCCCACTTATAATTAACTGCCCCAGCTTGCTGAGGCCCAAACAGGCACTTCTGGAATTCTTTGTGTATTTCTACAAAGCATATTTCATGCTCAATTGAACAGATTTGAATACACTTGCTCCAAGTTCCTGTCAAATTTAATTTACAATCATTTATTGAGAAGGAAGTTTACTTGCAAACCTGGAGAAGTCTTTTAATAATTGCTTCAAATTATCCTAGGCGTGCTGTTGTGGGAGAGATTAGTTATCTATTTATTAATTTTCTTAGTTCCAGCTGTACCCAGAGGAAACCACGATTTATGAGGCAGTAAATTAAGGTTTGGGGGAGATGCTTTTGCAACAGATGACAGAGAAAGAAGGAATTTGAAAAGCAATCGATAGAGAATCAATGTGGTCACAACTGACAGGTTCCACTTGAAGCAGGTGAATACACTTCAAGACCAAATGAAATGTTGCAAAGAGTATTGATTAAGGTGGTAATGAAGAAAAATAATGAAAAAATATCAGAAAATGCCAGTGTAACTCCAACTACAAAAAACAAACAAAGCTCTGTAAAACCTACTGAACAGATACAACCCTCTGGATATAATTAAGAAAATTCCCTGTCATTACCTGACATTGAGGCAATGCCAAATCCATGTTTCGGGAAAGAAGGTTCTTTTTCTCTTCTCTGCTCTGCTAGAACAAGAAAGAAGTCCTTGTGAATTAACTCTTTTATTAAGACAGTTTTAACTGATAAATCAGAGAGTTGTCACCTGACTGCAGCTCACATCACCAACATTCTGGCTCGCTACAGACTCATTCAGTGAGTGGGTGATCACTCATGACACAAATTACATGGTCCTCCCAAACAATCCCATTGTGCACACACACACTCTGCAGACATAAATAAGAATGTAAAAAAACTCAGTACAAATAAGATTATATTATTTCTGCTAGTTTTAAAGATCATCTGATTTTATGATCCAAATCCTTTCACCAAAGGAAGTCAAAGGGAGCACACTGAGCATGTGACTTCCCAGGATATGATATGGCTTAACTAACAGCAGTTACTACAATCACTACTTTATATTCCTCTCCATTTCTTCTCTTGGAGTTGTCTTGACCTCTAATATTTTAATAATTCAGTCAGTTTTTCTACACCTATGATGCTTCATTATCTTTTTGTTAATTAACCCCCTGGTTCTGCTAAAGAGAAGCTCGCAGGATGTTCAGAATGCAAATGGAAGGCTCAGAATTACTCACTGCACTTCAGGATTTATTCTTCCTGCAGCCCCTCATTTTGATCACCAGCTGAATGGCCAAAATAACAAACAATTAACTCTGTGAAACCAGCTCTAGTTTGAAAATATTGAGAAAGCAGCAACTAATTCCCAGAAAACTGACATATGAAAGAGTGTCAAATGATTCATATCATATCTTATCAAATCATATCATATTCATATCTTCATTTTGAAAAATATTTCTCTGCATTTTTCCAGAATTAAACTAAATTTAACAAAGTAATGTCAGCTGTAAGTTTTGTTAAGTCTATCAAGACATCAGAAGAGTTTCTCCACCACTGCCTTTAAATCTGGGTGTATGGAGGTAGAAAGCAGCTGATAATATAGAAAAAAAACCAAACAGCTCAGAGTAACATAGAAATATATATTACAAAAAAAAAAAGTTACCTTGCTGTTATTTTAGAATGCATTGTGGCCACCAAGGTCCCAGTGTGTGGCTGGAAGGCTGGAACAGCCTCATCTGTGTACATTCCTCCATTCTGCCTGTGGTTCAAGCTGACTATGTCAGTCATTACCACCAAACCAGTTTCCTAGAACATGCAAATGAAGACCACAAAACAGAAACCAGCAAGGAAAAAAATAAATTAAGAGAATTAAATGTGTACTAAGAAAAACTTTTTAAAATAGAATTCCTCAATCCTGTTCTAACATTTATGGGGTAAATCTCAATTGAAACCTGAGGATTTTTTTTTTAATTTTATATAAAAATGAAGATACATCCACAGAGGTTTTATGAGAAAGCTCTTGTCTGCTCGGAAAATGCATTTAAATCACTATCTAACATTACTGGGCATATGTGACTGCCAGGCAGCTAGAGGGAAAAAATTAATTACACAGATTTTTCCCCTAGAATGCAACATTACAGCTTTTTACCTTTCCTAAAAGTTTCCAGAGTGCAGTTCTGCTGCACTTAGCAGGCAGCTCTCACATCAGACATCACCAATTCTGTACTGCCAGGGATGCCAAGCAAAATGAAAACTGTCCACACAGCTCCACAGGGAAAGCACAGAACTCCTAAGAAAGCTCTCTGCCAGCTCTGTCCCCTAAATGCACTTATTCATAAGAGACAGCAGCTCTCAGACACCAAAGAATGAGCTTTGTTCTCCACATCCACATCCAGTTATCACACACCAGGGATGTGACTGCCCTGCAGTCACACCAGTTCCCAATATATGCACCTTTTCCCAAGAGTTTCTACCTCTCAGGAAGAAAAAAAGCAGCATCAGAACAAAACCAGATCCCAGGGAGAGAAGCAGCAGTGACTCCTGAAATGAGGGGTTGCAACGAGGATTTAGAGTTCAAGAGGTTGAGGCGTTGGGGGAACATGTGAAAGCCTTTGGGGTTTAAGGCAACATAATAAAACAATTTAGCTAAAAATCCCAGAAAGAGAATGAGGAGACAGAGGAGCTGTAGGAAGCAAGGATCATAATTATTAGCAGTTACGTGGATTAAAATCGGAAAGAACATCAAACATTAGACCTATGGCACTGGTTCTCTAGGTCAATCTGTCTTTCAGAGCAGCCAGTAGTAAGAGTCTGTGTAAAGAATATAAAACATTCACAGCACAGCCTTTCACATGGAATGTTCTTATTTCAGGCAATCAGGGAACAGAGGAATGGTGAGGAAGACAGAAAAGTGGGATGTCAGCAGAGTCTGAAAGGGTGGATGGACTCTACTGTGCAACTCCAGGAAGGGAAGGAAGAGGCAAACAAGCAGAACTTCTCAAATAGATGAAGTAACATCCATTTTAAACAAAAGGAAAGCAAGAAGCTAATGGAAATAGTAGCATGTCTTAAAACCCACAGGTGACTGTTCTCAGCTTAAAGGACTGCATTGTTAGTATCCAAAGCAATGAAAAAATGAATTAGTGCATGAATACATTAAACAAAAAGAAAAAGAACTTGTTTTAAATGCTCAACTTGAAAGTTAATGCAAATACACAGCACAGATCAAAGAAATAAGATATTTAAAATCTGGTCAGTTTTAACTATAGAAAGACACCAAGCAAACATAACTACTTAAATATATGGCATTTAAGCAGTAACTTGATTGAGGATACAAAGAAAACATTCCTGATCTTTCATGCAGATGGCCACAGAAGCTGGCAAACCTTGGGCAGGAAAGAAATGTAAATGATTTCCAAAGGATAGTCCAAAAGGGAAAAGACTACAAGGAAAGACTCACATTCCACCTTCCTTCCCTGTCAGAGGAGCTGCAGAAGAGACCTGCAAGCTCATCCACAGCTGGAGGAACCTTCTGGTCCCTCTAATTCTCCAGAGCATCAGCATGAATTCCTTCCCCCAACAGCGTAACTGGCCCTCTCATCAAGACTGGCCAAAATCAAACCACGTCTCTCCAATATTTTTGCTGGAACAGTGAACTCTGTTCTCAAAAATTACTTTCCAGCCTCCCCTCAGAGAAACAGCTCTAGTATGGGCAAAATATGGAGCTGAAAAATCATCCTGCAAACATGAAAGCAAAACAACTCCATAGAGAAGGGAGGCTCATTCTTCCTACTGTAAAGGCGAAGCGAGCGTCCTTGGTGATGTCCCAGTGCCAGGGAAAGACTGAAGATCTACGGCGTCTATGTGAGGACATGCCTGGCCACCAGAAGTGCCCTTCCTCCTTTGGAGCTCCAAAAGCATCAGATACATCATACTCTGCAAGCTCCTGAAAAACCTGCAGGGAAAGGGCAGAGGCTGCTGTCCTTGGGTACAAAGGTGCACACAAGGTAGATGTGGATCACAGCACTGAGGTAAAGACATCAGTGCCTTAAGCACCTTATACCTGACTGGCTGTCAGCTGAAAGCCTGTTTTCAGCAGATAGACACTCTTATCCACAGTGGCAATGCAGACACAGCTCGATTTTGCGGCTCTGATCTTGATGTTCACGACATCACCAGGTCTGGTCTCATTTGCTGAGAGCACCACTGCAACCTGGGAATGAACATTTAAGCCCAGTTATGTCAGCAGGTTAAACTACAGGGAAGAACGAAACCCCATCCCTTCCTCCCCGCTGGCTCCAGAGCCCCTACCTGGTTCTCAAAGGAGGAGTTCACAGTGAACTGCAGGCTGTCTGTGACCCCCTCCCCATTCTCCCTCACGTAGTACACCAGGAGACGGCCCAAGGGAGCCATGGAGTGAAGGACTGAGAACCTCAGGAACGTCACACACACCTCAACCTCTGCTGCAGGTGTGCTGGTAGGTGCTGGAACAGAAATGGTGAAAAATATAGTCTTATTTATCAAAATCTCTCTTCTTCCTGCCCCATCCTACTGCTGAGAGGCACAGAACTCTCCACCCAAGGTTTGCATTCTTCCCTGTTGCACATGGGTTTTTTTAGTTCAATCTTTTCCCTTTTTCTCTTCTTTGTGAAAGCTGATGGGAAATTAGCAGCCTTAACATAATGAGCAGCACGGTGAAGGTGGAATAGGGAATGACTACTCGGTGTTTTTCCAGCCATAAAAATCAAGGAAATACATGGTCAAGTTACTAAGCCATTAAAAACAAACAAAAAAAGGGTATCTACTGCTGCAAAACTCTGCTGAGAGAAAAGGCATAAATGAATTTGAAAAAGGTTACGCAGTTTATAGAGCATACAATCACTGCAGAAGTTAAAAAGAATCACCCAAAGGTTTGGGTTAGAAGGAACCTTTAGGGATCATCTAGTTCCAGACCCCTGCTGTGGACAAGGACATCTTTCATAGGATCAGGTTGCCCAAAGTCCCATTCAACCTGCCCTGGAACACTTCCAAAGACAAAGCAACCACAGTGCCTTTAGGCAGTCTGTAAATGCAACAGCTCAGAACAAATCTTCAGTGCAAAAAGTCATTACAAATTCCCAAACCTCTGATTCCCAGAAGCTGGGTTGGGTACATGTTTCACTCTTTGCCTGACTCCCAAACTGGTTGCTACTGCAGACAGGTTACCAGGATAGACATTTTCTTTGGCAGCTGTTACATGCATCTCCCAATTCCACCATTCTTTATCCCCCTGGTCCCTAAGTTCACCAGATTTGTATTTTTCTGTTATTCCTTGGACAAACTAGGAGTCCACACTTCATTTTCCTTCCCTGTGTGGACTGCCTGATCTTCTCCTTTAGGCTGATCCACATTATCAGTCCATCTAATGTTCTCTCAGTTCAAGCTCAACCAGCTCAGCAAACTGCCCCAGCCCCATCATACACTTCCTTGCTACTCTGCTGAGCCAAAGGCAAGCAAAGATCAATTTTCTTAACAGAGAAAGACTGCAGAAAGACTAGAGAAAACTCTTTAAGAATTATCCCTCAGAGAATTTTTTCTATGTATCACTATTTTTCTTGCACAAAATGATTCTACACTCTTTGAGGAGCATCCAATTCAAAAAAGGTGGATACTTAGGTTTGTGGAAAGGTGTTTTTTTTCCCTGAAAACAGGAGGGAGATTGCATTTCTGCTGCTAGCTACCTGTTCCTGGGAAATGTGTGATATCCATGTTCTTCTCGGAGGGGAAGGTGGCTCTTTTGCTCCTCTGCTGGGTGACGTTACTGGGCTGGAGTCCCGAGAGGACAATGTTGCCTCGCGATGCCACTTCATAATGTAGAGTGAAGTTGCAGGGACATGTGGACTTCACTGCAATCCAAGCCTCCTCTCCTACCTGCACCCAGAGACAGAAAAGCAAAAGATCTGGTCTGTTGCAACATACACTTTTGATTTATAAAGCACAGAAGCCCCTTTGGGTTTCAGGCCACGGGAGGTGTGACCCCCTCTCCTAAGAACCATAAGCATTGAAAAGTGTTACATTAGCACTGTTGTCATGGGCTTTTCTCACAATAAAAAGAGTTCAGTGTTCAGCTCTCCACTCCCTGCAAATCTATAGGAGAATGAGCTGGGGGTTGTATGCATTAATGAAACAATAAAGGAATCTCTGGAATCCTGGAAGTTAAGCCTTTTGGCACAGAGCAGCTGTCAGAATTGGTTGAATTTTAGACACCCCTTCAGTAGTCCAGCCCAAAAAAAAGAAAGAGATAGATAGGTTGGGGGTGGAAAGAGATGTGTGTTTGATAGTCTTAGCAGTTTAACTGTGATTATACACGGGGATTGCATTTATGTGGCAAATACTAATTCAAACATAACCAACGTGGCATGAAATTACTGGGAATAGATCTGAGGGAAAATGCTTTCCAATTACACAAGTCTTGATAATAACTTGTAAGTCTGGCACTCAGGGAGGTGTCAAACACACAAATAAATGAGAAGAAAGCTTCTTTTTGTCTGGGTAAGCTCATCTGATGTCTGCAATAGGCTCCAGAATAGCACTCTGGGCACTGAAGCCCTGTATACAGAGGGGCTCACTAAGTACTGAATGCTCAGAAGAAAAAATCCCCCAGATAGGACTCGGTAGTAATTCCCCTTTCCTAGGAACACAAACTTCTTGCTTCGGGGACCTGAGGAGCAGTTGGCACTGGTGTTCAGCAAGATTTCTGCAGAAGCTTCCACTCCTGACCCTCCTGCCATTTAAAGCAGAGCAATTCCCAACTAAAACTGTTCAGGCTGGATGTTAAATCCCAAAAAAATCTTTTGAAAAACTTCGCTTTCTCCAGCACCAAGTGTTCTCCTTCCAGAATGTCTACATGGTACAAACCAAAAGGGCAGAACTTGACTACAAGGAGCTGCTGATGGTTAAATATAGTGAGAATACCATAAAGTCCAAAAAGTGCCTCGTGACATTAAATATTTGAAGTATTAAGAATTCCCCCAGTGCAAATGATGAAAGAATTAATTAAAAAATGAATGTAGCTAATTGGAACACCCAGTAAGAGCTGGCAGTGCAGGGAAACAGTTCCCACATCAGCTGGTCATCCAACTCCTAGCTTTCCCACAGAAGAATTAGTTCTAATCAGGTTATAATAAGAACAATGTGTTCAGATTAGCAGTGTATAATCCCCTTTCCATACCTCAGGAAACTTGTAAAAGATTAATTAGCCATTAAACTTCCATAAAATCCAACGATTAAAAAAAAAAAAAGCTCCTATTTGGATACAAAGAATCTGAAACCAACCTGACAGATAACAGAAATTTAAGTGTGTGTATTACCAAAACACACTTTTTTCCCCCCCACAAAGCAATATGCAGACCCTCAGAACACCTTCCTGGGTAAGAAGAAACCCTAAACAACTCTCAGAAAACAATATGCAACAGGAATCATGATTAAATCAGACCTTTATGAGAGAAATTGCAACTTTTATAGGGCAGGATTACAATTTTAGAGAGGCTCCTACAAAACCTACAAAAGACAAGGCAACTGTGTTCATAGTTCAGTAACTGGAAGAATAAACAGATACAGCACAGATTTAAACTGGAAGTTCTAGTGAGACTATACAGCCCTAATTTTGATTTTTAGCAATGAAGCCAGCCCAACAACATGAATTCCAATGATCTCCACAACACAAAGGTGCTTTGCTTAGCACTGTGTGTGACCCACATTGAACAATTCTTTGGTGGCTGAAGTGCAGCTCCTTGAAGTTTCCTCCCTTTGGAGTGGAAACAAAAACAGTTCAGGATCCCAGAAACACCTAGAAATATTTAATTAGAACTAAGAACTTTTAGCTAAGAGTTGTTGCCATGATCGAAAATGAAGCCAACATACCTGGAAAGGTTTGTCTGGTGCCTGGAGCTGGATGTGACACTTGCTGGGTGAGTACCAGCTGCTGATGGACAAGTAGTTGGGCAGATATTGATCCCCAGAGGGTTTCCCATCAATTGCTGTCACTTTGGTCTTTTTAAAAAAAAGTTACATCTGAATGTTATGCATAGAAGTCCTGATTTGTGATCTTTTATGTTGTATCCCCTTCTCCCATTTTATGCTTTCCAGCTGTTCATCTCTTGTCATCTTTAAACAGCAACATTACTCCCCAAATATCAGACCCTTACTACCTTGTTAAGCTGTATTTGGAGAAGCATCTTTTCATGGTGGTTCTCAACATCAGTTCTATTGGCAACAAGAAACAAAGCAAGTGTTTGCTGTGTTGAAATCCAGAAGCTGAAGCTAAAAAGGCAGCGATTTCCTGTTTGTAGCACTGATTTATAAAGTGTAGGTTTGACAAGATTAGTTACATTAAAGCCCCCTAATCCTATAAAGACCTTTTACCCACCTCCAGCCAGACATATTGGGCAGCTGTGGGGATGGAGGGGATTTCAAATTCCACCAGGCCATTCCTTGATACCAGTTCACTTGTGTAAACGTTGTCCTTTGGTGTGAGCTCAGCTTTAATTCGGATGGTGACCCCGTCAGCTGGACTTCCATCGGGGTAAGTGACTTCTACCTACACAGTGTGACATTTATAGAACAACAGGGTTTACATGACCAGCAATTCCAGGTGGGAAAAACACACCAGAGAATACGGTGTGACATCCTGAGATCAAGTCAGTACAATCTCATGGTGGCTCTATTTTAAGCTTACCTTCCCCTTGTAAGGCAGTCCAGGTTTGAACTGTTTTCTGGTGTCCTTGGAGTACTTGATATCAATCAGCTGTTTCTGGACAGGTGTTGAGTCATCAAATGTGACTTGTTTGCTCCCATCAGAGCTAATCAGTGTGGCCCAGATGTTGACTGTGCCTCGGAAATGCTCTGGGACATCAGCTGGCATCATGTCTTTGACACACACATCGAAAACAGCAGAGCCATCAATCTGCAAATTGTGTTGGGGAACAGAAACGTAGGTTTGCATTCACATCCAGAGAGGGTCTAAATCACAGGCACTAGATAGGAGTTTGCAGCAGTATTTTTATAGGATTAGGAGTGGAGAGAGTTAATTGGGGAATGGATGAAGGAAGGAAGAAAGCAAGCAAGTTTAATTTTCCTCCTTATCCCTAGTCTGGACTAGCTCTGTCACAGTCCCTCAATCTCTTGTTCTCCTCAGCCCAATAAGCTCTAAAACCAGATTAATACTATGCCAATAAATTCCCATCCCCCCAAATCATAAACAGATCATGCAAAAACAAGTAATATTTTTTATTATGCTGGACCTAATTATCCCATTTTATTCTTTATTTTCTGATCTCCCATCAGTAACAAAACAGAGCTGTGGGATTAAGGAACACAGATCACAGGTGAGTCAATGGTCTTCCTCACCTGGGTGGTCTTGAGGACAGGGTGTCCCACTTCATGCCTGTAGTACCCCACACCATTTATAGTCATATTGACAATTAACTTCCCTGTCACTGGTTTTCCAAATGTGTATCTGAAATAGAAAGAAGTTATTTAATAACTTCCAGATAGTTTCTTTTTTCCTGCTTATATCAAGGCAATAACATGTTACCTGCACATCTAGAAAACAGAAAAAAAATAGCACAGACAGTTTTCCAACTTATTTTTAACATTCTAAGAAGCCTCTTACATGAGAAAGCTGATAATGATGACAAGAAATAATCTGAAAATTCAGCAGCAGATGGGATCCAAGCTCCAGAGACTGTACTACAATCCAGAGTAATGAAACTTGATTTGGGATATGTTCCTACCTGGCATGGACAATTCCTTTTTCACACAGTGAGAGGTCCCGAATGTAGCGAGGGGGGTCAATGAGCAGCTCAAACTTTGGTAATACTACAATGAAAAAAATACAGCAGAATCTTTTCAAAAAGAACTCATTGCCCAGAGTATAAAGAAAGCCCGCACAGCTCTGACCAGATCCTTCTTGTGATCCATCGGGGCTGAGTGGGTAACCCAGCAGAGGAACAGTCAACAACAGCAGGAAACCAAGACCATCTTAGCAAAACACCCAGTTACCAGTGTCCCCATCCCACAGCTCGAAGGAATTTTTCCTCATGACATTTTAAATGCATTATTTCAGGTATTTCCTCAAGAGAAAACATTTCATAGTGTTCTGTTCTTCCAAATGCACTTGGGCTCCAGCCAACTCACCATATTTCTGAACTTCAAAAGATTTGTTGTACGTGTGTCCCTGCATTTCAGCAAAGATGAGCCATTCCCCAAACACTGGCTGATCGGACAGAGGAAAAGTCATATTGACAATACCTGAAAAAAGGAATCGGACTGTGAACTCTGTGCCGCTGTTCAGACATTGCCAAGGCTTATTGAACACAACTCAGGGGAAGCAGAAGCAAAGGTGAATAACAATACAAGGAGAAAAGGAATCTGAAAAAACTTACCACAACAAAATGGCTTCAAATTGCTCCACTCGATCATCCGTGACCCCCGAGGATCCTGCACATGGTTTAGGAATGAGAAACATCACAGTGAAAATGAGTATCACTAACGCCTTGAACTCAGTTTGCAACAAAGAACTTAATTTTTTAACATACACACGTCACTAACAGTCCAAATGTAACTAATATATGTGTTCTGAAGATACTTTACCAGAGGTATTTGCTTTCTAAAATTATTTAAGAGCATTGTAAGCAATGCACACAAGCAAGTGCTGCAAAGCAGCAGATCTTCCACCTGTTTTAAGACACCTCTTTCGAACGGGATGAACTGACCTCTGGTGACACTTTATTCCTAAAGGGTATGACCAACAAGACAATTTTTAGGTGACATAGTCAGATGAAATTAATTCTACTGCTTTTGCCAGCATTAAATCTGCGCTGAACGCAAACAAGAGAAGAAGGTGGATTCTTCTGTTTGAACACACGGTTTAAAAAAAAGAGAAGAAAAAAGAAAAAAATAAGATTAAACACAGAAGAAACCTCTCATTCACCTCATAAGGAAGAAGAGAGGAGCGCCCTTTCCTCGCCATGGATTTCTATTGTCCACTATCAAAATGTTTGGGTGCAGAGATGAGACTGGCCCTGCTATACCAGCCCAGCAAGAGGAAGGACAGGAGTGGATCTGAAGGGAAAGCTGAGTGGGACTGTTACACTTACAAGTCCCAGTGAATATAGTCAATTCCTCTCAGGTTGAAAAATGGGAATGGATTTCTGAGACTGAGGTAGAAAACCAGGATTTTTGTTGGTGGTAACAAAAAAACAAGACACAAAGTCTTGTGAGTTAAAGACACAGGGAGAGGGATAATTGCATAGGATAGTTTGGGAATGGCCATAATGGACTTGAAAAGCTACAGACCCTCTTCAGGCTACGAGAACCTGGTGCCTGTACAGGACACATGTGAGATGGGCAGACAGATACTCACCACCACATAAGCTTCAATCTGAAAGAAAAAAAAAACAACAAAAGACTTTATGAAACAAAGCTGCTTTTCTACTTCTTGTGATAAACAGCTGACTTGGCACAAGCAAGGTGTGATACACAAAGCGATAGAGTTTAAAGTTTAAACGTCTCTTCTTTGCCAAGAGTAGCCTGAGAAACACACATTTCATCCACACATCTAAGTGGAAAAGTAATACTTTGCATATCTGTGCACTACCTAAATAAGGTGCAAGTCTGAAAAATTCTTTATCTGCTCTGGCATATTTGCATCCTATTTTCCAGCACTTCAAAAGCCTGTATTCTCCTTCAACAGGAATGTGACCAAGTGAAAAAAACCTAAATTGCAAATACAATAAGCTACCACATAGATAAGATTAAATAGGTTAAAAAAGCCAGCGATATTTCTGCACAGATGTACATTAGAATAAAATCCAGGCTATCGAGCATTCCAGCATATTTTACACTGTGAAAAAAAAGAGTTTCCTTTACCCTGTCATTGACCGGTCTCAAGTCAGAAGTCACCATAAAGAGGTTTATCAACACTAAAAAAAGGAAAAGAAGACATTTATTAGTCATGAGAGCTGAGGCTGGACAGGACAGCTCATCCTAGAAACCACCCTTGAAGAAACCTTTGCTTGAAAGCAGCCCTAATCTGGCAAATTGTCAAAATTTACCTTTCTGCTTGGGTTTATAGACAGGTTTGTCAGTCTGGATGAACACTGAGGACCCTTTGCTGTCAACAGTGACTGTGGTGTAGTTGTGGAAGATGTACCCTTCCTCTGCCAGGTGCCTGTTGCCCCAGACTTTCAAATGGGCTTGTCCACGAAGCCCTGAGGGCACCTAGAAAACAGACCAGGAGGTGAGGAAGACACAGAAAAAGCCTTTGAGCTTTTGGGAATACAAGTGACACTGAAGTGAGCAAGAGCAGCCACCTGCTGCGTTTCAGTGTAACAGTGTGTTAGTAATAAAGAGAAAATGAAGAACACACTAGACCTTCTAGAACATATAAACTTCAAAGGAGGCAAAGTCATGCTAAAAACACGGTAGGAAATTCTCTTCTGCCCTTTATCACTCATGCAAAGTGATATTGATCTATGATCTGCATGTGCAGCTTCCACTACAAAAGGTGTGTTACACGGGGAAGTCAACCCTGCTATGGAAGACACAGCTCTACCAACAGAGGAAAAAACCCAACCACCAACATAAAAAAGCCCCCCAAACAAAAATTGCACGCTTGCACATTTTCAACCAGTTCCTCAGATTTTTAAAATGACAGCAGATTAAAAATTACAGAGTAAAAAACCTGATAATACAATTCCAGAAGCGGGTCACAGTTTAGTATTTTGTTCCACCCGTGCCCTTTACATCCCAAAGATGACAAGTCCAAAGTGAGCCCTAAGTTAAGAGAGCCAACACTTTTAAAGGCTTGTTCTTCAGTCCAGTTCAATTTTGCCTGCATGTGAAGTCATAACCCCCCATCACCTACACAGAATTCTGTACTGCCATTCTTATCAAATAACCCCAACACAGAACTTTATGTTGAGCCATGAGCCACTGATTTTCTTTAGCGGTCTAAGGGCCTGACAGGTGAGCTGTGATGGGTCAAGCATTGCTCTTTTCACTCTCCACTCTTCCTCTTGAGCAGGTTCCTTCCACCTCAGTGTGTGCACCAGAATGTGACATGTATTTGTGCCTCAGCTGCTCAGAGAGCAATGCCTGATGTGGCTGAAGGGAAGCCCCTCATGCTTTCACCAAAAACATCTTAAAATAATTGACACTCACCTTCAGTTTAATTGTTCCTTTATCTAAAATAAGAGAGCAAGAGAGAGAGTTATTCTCAAGGTAAGGCACTAACATTTTAGATATTTGCAGTTTAGCAAAAGAGACCCCATACCATAGAGCTGCTCCCTGACACACCCTCATTACGATTTCACCTGAAGTAATTTTCCTGCTCTGTAAAACAATCTGCAGGGTGAGCAAATTGGACCAAGCAGAGTTCTCCAAAATAAACTTGGTCCATATTTATTCACAATTTTTGCCCAAGATAAACTGCAAAGTTCTCTATGGTTGGAGAGCACCATCAAGGCTGAGGTTTCACCACAGAGTAGCCTGTGCTTACAGAAGTATTTTGCTGTTAAAAGGAACATGGCCTCTTTTGGGACTTGAATAGTTCTCAAAACACTGATAGGATCTATTTTGATTGCTGGATACAGGCATACCTAAGACTTGTCCTGAGCATATGCTGTCCATATGTATAAGCATCACTCCCTTTGAATTAATTTGCAATTGTCAGCCAGTTTCAAAGATAACAAGGGGAGATACAATCAGAGACAATCTGTTCCAAGAAAGGAAATGGCTTTTATATAACTCCCAACTTTAACACACAGAAGGGTTAAAATATACGATGGTTAAAGAGCCTGATTGCCTGAGCCTTGTCGACAACACAGCTCACACCACTCCTAGCAGTGGTACAACAGTGCTACTGGACTCCACTTTCACCAGTGTAAATTCACTCAGCATTAAGCTGGATGTAAACAAAACACTCTGTCTTTATGCACAGGATAGAGCTATCTGCCTTGGATTTTAATGACTTATCCAACTGCAGAAATATTACCACCTCTCTCAGCCACACCCAATCCTGAAGATGGGGAGACTGTATTCCCAGCACTCATTTTTAAATAAGGGAAGAAAATGATGATGATAATGATGCAGATTTTATGTTTTTCTTTAAAATAAACTTATCTTATTCCTTATATAGCCCCCCAGTGACAAATATTCAGGCTTCAAAAGAAAAGATATTCACTATAAAACTTTCGAATATCAACATCTGTGTATGTTTTGGTATTCCAAAATTATTGACCTGTTTGTTATCACATACATCAAAAACACATTGACACAATCAACTGAGGTGGTGTAGCAGTAGCCAATTAATTAGATATTAGTTTGCCTCCAGTTCCATTATCACCTAAAGCAATTAAGAGATATTGTTGTGCTCCCACAGCACCTCAACTTACAAACTAGTTCTCAAGTTCAGAATCACAGTACCTTACCCAGAACTGTTCCGTGGCTTCGTGACACAGTTTCTCCTTTGACCACTAACTGGATCTGGACTGTTGTCTCCTTGGCAGAGTTGAAGATGGTCACACTTATGGCTTCCTCCACACCAGCTCGGAAAACAGAAGGCGCTGCAATCAAATAACCCCTGAGAACCAAAATTAGAAGTGATCAGTCAAGACTCAGCAATAAGAGCATTATCATCATTTGTGAGCCACTTTATGTGTAGCAAAAGAAAAAGAACAAACTACTCTGCGACATATTTGTTCCTGTATGGTCACGTTTGTGACCACCAGTAGTCTAAGCCTATATCTAACATGAATAAAAGAACACAGGACACACACAGAAACAAACCTAAGTGCTTACAAATAGCTTATAAATCCTTAGGATTTAAATAAAAAGAGTTCAATATCAATGTTTCTTGCATATATATAATATACATTTATATGTAGCAAACTAAAGATACAATGAGCTGATTATATATTATATGTAACAAACTAAACATACAACCAGGTAATCATAAAAAATCATAAAGTTCATGAAGGAATAAGGAGGTACCTGAACCTCTGGCAGAGTTTTGCAGCTAATGCTTTGTTTTGAAACAGTTTAGATACTTGTAACATTTTTGCCTCAATTATTTTTCACGGTTTCATTTTCACAGTTCTCAGAGCTGATACTTGGCCCTTTCTAAATGTCAGACTCACACACATGCAACACACCTGAACTTCCAGTTTATATAGAAGCAGCCCAGAAACTGCAGTTACAAGATTAGGCTCAAATTCCCACTTTTTTATTTAAACAATTATGACCTGCAAGTATAAAAACACCAGCAAAAAGGCATTATTTTAGCAGGCACACACAGAGTTTTAAAGCCACCCCAGAGGACCTCCCAGAGATGCTGCAACCTGAGTATTTGTGAAGGGAATCTGCACCACTCCTCCAAGAATGGCACCATGCCAGGAATTTGTCAACCAAAAGCATTACAGGCTCTGAGCTCTTCTATGCATTGGGCTGAAAGCAACACATTTATATTCTCTTCATGACACACCTTTCTGGGTTTTTTTTCTACCAAAAAGGATTTTTTTTAATATGAGGCAATTCCTAAGATGCCTCTTAGAGCCCAGTTTCTCAGCCCATGCCTTTCTACAGTCTCCTGAACCAGGTTGCGTTAGCTCATGATTAATTATCACTTTGGGATGAGAACGATGGTGTTTTACAGCCCCCAAGTCATCTTTTATCAAATTCCAAGCCCATGTTTCTCTCTCAGCAGGCCTCATTGCCATGGAGATCCCATTACCCCCAAAGGAAGTTCAGAACTCTGTGGCATTCAAGTTAAATTGCATGGGGTACTTGCAGATTCAAAACCTTCTGGCTGCTAGGTTTGAAAGTTCATCGGAGCAGTAATGAATAACAATAAAAAGTTACTACTGAGCCTGCAAATTCTTGGTAAGAAAGAGATAGCTGATCTAGTTGCAGAGGGAGAAAGACTACCAGCTGTATTCAGGATGAAATGACAGGATTTAAACTGTCACATAAGCCCAGCTCTGCAGTGCCATATGTGAAGCACATGTACTCATATTGTTCTGAATCTCTGCAACTCTTTCTGAAGTACCAGTCCCTTGACACAAATATTTAAATCCCTTTATAAGTGGCATTTGAATATTAAATATTTAACTTTGCACTCAAAGCGTTAACTTGACAGTGACGGGACAGATCCTTTAAGCTCTGTCAGGTTACACCAAAACTTGGCAGAATGCAAAATATTTTCTAGTAAGCAAGTGAAAATAAGTTCTCCATGGCACTCAGTTAATGCAGTTATTCACGTTGCTGACGGGCTACAACAAGCTAGGGATAAAGAACAACGCAAATCTTAATCAAAATTAACCCAAACACACTAGAACTAGCTGTAGGTTCAGAATTAACCTAAACACGCAGAACGAGCTGAAAGCCAGAGAACTTCCCCGCAGGTTCTCCCCGGCTAATCCCACAGGATCTTCACACGCTCCTCGTAAGCGCCCAGCATTTACCTCCAACCACCCCCAGCGCAACACCCCGGATTCCTTAAATAATTGCTCGCAGATAAAAGCTTTGCAGCCGCTCGCCGGAGCAGCTGGAGGCAGGTATTGCAAGGGAGCTTTCTCCTTGATTTTTTTTTCCCTCCCTTTCCCTTCGCTGTGCACTTTTGCACCGGCGAGTACAAACGTGCCGCTGCCGCAGTCTCCAACCCCTCCGGCGGGCTCCGCGGGCTTCGTTAAGAGGCTGATGCAGCTCCCCCCGAGCAGAGGGGTTCGCAGAGGAGTCCTCGCCCCGCCGCCCTGCCCGGGGATGCTGCCCCGAGCTCCTCCCGGTACTTACTGCCGGTCTCGGGGCTGTGCAGCGCTCAAGCTACCCAGGGCGAAGAGTAGCGCCCAGGGGCTGCAGCGAGACATGGTATCGCGAATCCCGCTCGGGGCGGGCAGCTCCAGGAGCCTTTTGTTCGTGGCTGAGCGCAGCCCGAGCCTCCGCCGCCCTCGCCCGGGCTGGGCTCGGCTCCCCGGTGCCTCTGGCCACCGCCCCCGCCGCGTCCCCGCCCCCGGGCCGCCCCCTCCTGGCCCCGGTGCCCGCTCGGCCCCGGCTCTTTGCTCTTTGTCTGCCGTTCCCCCGCCCGCTCCTGACAGCGGGCCCCGCCCCGCACGGCCCCAGGTGTGCTTCCGCCCGGCTCCGCACCTCCGGGAGCGCTGACAGCGCAGTCGGGCCGGGTGTCCCCGCCTGTCCCCGAGGCTGCTGCGGCATCGGCGCCTCTACTCCCCTTCCCAAAGTGCTCCCAGAGACCCGCCTTCCTCCCGAGTCCCTGAGGTGCCACAGATGCAAAAGGCGAGTTACCAAAGATCCAATGATCCGGCACCCCTGGCACGGTGTGATCCCGGTAACTGAGCCTCTGCATGCCGAGGGACTCCACTGAGCGCTGCCAAAGAACTGCTTCCCAACCCAAAATCCAGTGCCAGCACTGATGCTACTCTGGTTTTTTACCGGATTTTTTTGTCCTCCTCCATCCCTAGGCCCGAGTCCATCCATCTCCATCCCTCTGTCCCAGCCGCTTCCAGAGGCTCGGGACAGGAGAGGGAGCTCTCCCTGCACCAGTCTGAAGAGGTGCAGCCTAAGAGTAGAGCTCACACAAACCGGGGGAAAGCAAATCCAAAGCAAGAGCAGAGATTCGAGATGACGAAAAATGTCACAACAGTGATGGATTAAATGCTCCAACAGAGTGGAATTCTTGCCCCAGAAATAAATTAAACCCCTCAATATAGGCAGTTTGTTTCCCCCAACATGTTTCCCCCAAATACTACACACCTGGCTTAAGGTAAAGTACCAGGAAAACAGAAAAAAATTATAATCTTTTCTTCTAGGTTGGCTCCAATATTTGACCCTCAGTTTCATTTCTACTCAAAATCACAGGTATGGACCCCAGCATTTTATTTAGCAAAAATCACATTTGTATCCAAGTCGGCTCAAGAGTTTCCCAAAGTCCCTTCCTTCTGGCTTCTGACAAGAAAAAGAGCAAGTTGCTAAAGCTGCTGTTATTTTTCTCCATCTTGAAATAATTTCAGCTACCATATATTTCAGCACTGTCATTCCTAGCTACCACATTTTCTGCAAGTCAATCCATTCCCTAAAAGCACAAAGTCATCAAAAGGAACAAGGATTCCCTGACAATTTTAGCAACAGGACTCAGAGGCTGATCAGTCCTTAACCAGGAGATAAATAAATGGTGCCTAAATTTTTATCTTATTTGAAACTTACACTCACTTTAATATGTTTTCTCTTTAAAATAAAATCATTAACTCAGTAGGTTTTTAATAAATTCAGATTATCTTCAATAGTGGATAACACTGCTAGACATGGTTACATTTTCCTACTTAAATCTAACCTAAACCAGCCCTGCCTCATTTTTGCAGAGAGGCAGAACAAATCTAGAAGAAGAATGAACACATTTTGACAAATTAGACAAGACTAGACTCTAGAACCACAGGGATCACTTCCCAAGGAAACCATGCACTGTGAGAAGGAACTTATTAGAAAGTACATTAAGGGGGAATGTTTTGGGTTTGGCTTTTTGTTTGTTTGTTTGCTCGGGGTTTTTGAGACAAACTAAAGAAAAAGCAAAATCTGCTAATTCCAAATTCTTTTTCAGCTTCATCATATTCATCATATTAAAGGAGGCAAAATGAAAATGAAGCACCTCTGCTGTTCTCATGGTATGGCAGCCTCAAACTAAAGTACAATATCTCACCAACCAAACCACTGACTTCGATAGAAGCCCTGCAGAGATCAGGTATGTTTGGGCTGAAACATCATCATGCTTTTAAAAAAATAATTATCTCTACACATACTTTTCTTGAGCAAACCACAAATGGTTCATTACGGACTCATACTTGAGATCTGCAGGATATGTACCAAAAAAATCACCAAGTGCCACTGAACACCCATCTTGTCACCCACATTTCATCTTTGAGAAAGCTCTGGGTAAGGAGTCGAAAGAAGCAACAGGATTCAGCAATGAATTGATAAATGGAGCAAAGTGTAGCTCTAAAATGGAGCTCATTTCATCATCTTCAGAATAATACACAAACGTGTATTTCTACATTTCAAAAAGCACAGCTAGAAATTCCCCTCATGTGGAATAGAGCCCTTTGGAATAATTAACTTTTTTAAAGGTGAGATTTCTTCTAAACTAAAGGATTTCTGTTTGACATTTACTGAGTACAAGAAATCTCAGGCAATTACAACCCCTAAAGCAAACCATCTTTTAATTATGAAAGTATGTGCAATCCTGTAAATAAGGCTGGAATCAGCTTTGTCTGAAAAAAAAAAGGAGGCTTTAGATACAATTTCAAACTATTTACTTACTGAAATGGAATTTTCTGTGCTTGCCAAAATGAATCCAGTGTGATGCAACAGGTGTTGGAATTCCAGCAGCCGCCTGCAACCCACATCTGGGAATGGTTAAGGAGTTTAAAGGCTGTAAGAACTGCTCATGTATAAAAACTATTCATCAGTCAGATCCATGGGTCATATTCACCCACTGTGCATAGCTGGGATTTTTATTCGTTTACAGAACGTGTAATTCTGCTCCTCATGAAGTTTGAGGAATCTCAGGCACTTGAAAACATGTGGGGCCATACTGGTGTCAGAAAGGTGAGGGAGGGACAGCGGTTAAGAGAAAAAGGTGCAAATACACCTATATTGGTTCTGACTAGATATAATTTACATCCTGGCCCCTTGTACAATCTTGTCACTTCTCTACAGAAGAAATTATCACCCCGATGTCCCATCTACCTCATAAATAAACTATGCAATGTGAAAATTATCAGACAGATATTTGTCAAACAAAAAATGTTAATTTTTGAGTGCTGTGAATCCTTTTGGATCCTCCCTCCAACTGCAAAATTCAAATCAGTGAGATTACTCCCAAGAATCAAGTGGTAGGACCACCCCATTAATAATTAGCCCTTGTTAATTGCCTCAGCATAACTGCTGTCACCAACCTGTCACACAGATGATCAGATCAGATCTGTAAAAGGTAATACTCACTTATTTAAAGATTTTGAGAATACATATGTAAATTGTGCACAGAAAAGATACTGTACTAAACCCAAGGCTATTAATTATTCAGCTTTGTGTTAAGTCCTGTAAGCACTAGATTTCAGTAGAAGGTGGGAGAGAAATAAAAAACAAGTCCTCAGTTTCCAGAATCATTTGTCCCCACTTCCCAATGGAAAAACGTTTGTCTCAGTCATTACATAGCACCAGACAAGAATAAAGCCTTAATTAATTTTTATAGTATTATATTCATGGTAAAAAAGCCACACCCATTCTTTAACTCCCAGTTTAATTCTCCCTTTGTGTTTCTGGGACAGCCAAACAGAGATAGCAAATACAGAAACTGATAACTGCAAAACAAATGTCCCAGGCTTTGCCACACTCTTGGAAGCTCCCCAGGATAAAGGCTTAACAGAGAATGCATCAGTCCACAGTGGTGGAAACCAGACTGATCCTCCTTCCAGGAAAACAGGCATCTCTAGAACAAAATTATAAGGAAAGGATAATTAAAGAGCACATTTTAAATTAGAGTGTAATCTGAGTAGCATATAACAGGATAATGATATTGAGAACATAATTATTAAATAGCTCTGTCAAAAATGGTTATTATTTCTCTGTAGAACAGGAAAGCCTGATCTTTCACAGTAATAAAACATTTTACTTCCTGACAAAGTGACTGAAATAGTACTAAGAAAGCATTCAAAGGGGCAGACACTCATCTAGAAGGAAGAGCACTGTGCTTATCAGAAGTGGCTCTCATTGAGACATTTAGTCAGAAATAACTTCCCAGTTTCCTCTGAAATAGTTTCACAGTTTTCTTCTCAGCCCCAACATATGACTGGCAAAATATAAGTTTGTGCATAGTCCGATTAACAGTGAAGTCACTTCCCATGTGCAATAGATACTAAAATGTGGAATTAAGTTCTGATATCCTACAGGCCACCTCCAAATACACATTATCTGTATAAATAAAAAGATTAGATAAGTCTGAAGAGGCAAGTTGTGTCTGCTTCCCTAATACAAAAAATTCAAGATTTAAGCAAGAAACTCAATAGGTCTTGCATATACATTATCACAGAATTATTTTAAAATAAGAGGCAGCTGAGACTCCTCTGCAAACCTCGTGCTTGCTTTGCAGGCCACACACAAATGCAGTGGAAGAAACAACACAAAACCATTCCTGAGTCGAGCAGGAATGCTCACTTAATCACTGGAAATGCTTTTAATTGGTGTGGCTCAGTGGTGCATTTCAGAGCTATTAGATCTTCTGCCGCTCTGGAACTCTTTTCATGTCCTGGCAGTCCCAGCCCAGTCAGCAGTTTGTTTATCATATTCAGGATGAATTTCCGGATCTCCAACAAAGTGGTATTTACTCTGAGGCAGGGAAGACTGCAGTAATCCAATAAGTTCTCATTAGCCTAAAATGCAGAAACATCTGCTGGGGTCATGAGCTGCTTATGTGCTGTTGATGAGCACAGAACCAGCACCCTCTGCAGCAGTGTGAACAACGAGCTGTGGGGAGGGGACACAGGGACCCTGAGGATCTCCCAGGGCACCCCAGGCAGGAGGGATCCTGCCTTACCTTGACCCCAGAGAACAGGAATTACAGCCAAAAAATGCCTTGACTCAGCCCTCCCAAGCTGGTGTCCCATCTCCTCTGAAATCACTGCCCATGTGATGTGCTGCAAGTTAAAATAGTTGTTTTTCTAGTCAGTAGCTTTCTGCTGAGCAAACAGAAACGAGAACCTGTGGTACTTTGGATCCCTCAACTGCACTGAAAACTCCGTTGCCTTTAGCACAGGAGCCTGCCCTTCTCTATACTCCTGGTCCATTAGGCTTCTCTGAGGACCCACCATGTTAACTGCAGATGGAATGGTAAATAAAATAAAAGTCAGGAGATGCAGCAGTTAAGGTGATGTACCTTTGACAGTGGAGTTCTGGAGATCACGAAATTAAGAGATTTAATGCAGAGCTGGAGAATGGGAAGTCATGGCTTTTGGTTCAAGCCATATAGTCTGCTCATAACTCTTAAATATTTTTTAGTCCAATAAGAACACAGAGAAATGAAGATCTAAATCATTAGAACTCAATGAAAGAGTTTGGCAACATCAGCCAGCAACTCAGGAGAATGTGGTCAGAGCTATACCAGGATCCAGGCAGGGCAATCTGCAACGGCAAACCCTGCTTAAAAGAGCTGCAAATCTCTTTTTAGACAATCTTAAAATCCCTTTCTCCCCCCCACAAGAGCACTTTAGAACACATGAATGTTAATAATTGGTTAAGAAGAACTTCTGGCCTAAAAGATGAATAAATAGGCAGCAAATACTGCACAAGTTCAGACAAAACAAAACTAAGTCTTCATTGGTACAAGTTACAGAAGGGAGAACATTATTAATTCAGGGGGAGGGAAAAGAAAAAGATTGATAACCTGAATAAAAAAGAGCCCTTAATTTGTTTAGGATTCCAACTGATTTAGAGCATGTAACATTGTCAGAAAATAAGCGGAAAATACAAAATAAGTGGTGTCACATCTGTTTAGCTCCTGCTCCAGTGATTCTGCAGCTCTTTGTTGTTGTTTGTACAGTGTTAAATGACAGCATCCAATTCTGTGGCTGTTTCAAGGTGGAGGAGCCTAAAACCCTTCTGCAAAGAGCCAAAGCAGAACCACTTAGAATATTCAGAAAAAATCAAGAAGGAAAAGTCTCAGTCCAAACTAGTTTCAAAGCCTTTTCTGGAGAGGCTGAGCTGCTTTGGCTGACACTTGTTCTACCATTTGTATGAAGAATTACACAAGTGTTCAATTTAAGGCAAAGAACGGCCAGAATGCTCAAATTAATGCCTCTGGTTGTTCTGAAACAATGAGCGCACATCCCCAGGCATGGCATTGTTCTGGACAAGTAGTTTGGCTCCAGCTCCAGGACTCCCCTTTTCCCTGGAATTGTGTGAGGATAAGGACTGCCGCCTGCAGCAGCAGAGATGAACTACTGCCCCAAGGATTTAGAGCCTTTAATTGTGGTCACTGCAAGCACTGCCTCTGGGGGAGAACTAACAGCATTCCACTCCTTTTTAGAGGAAAAATTTGCATGGCTGGCTGTTGCTCAAGTAACATTTGGGTGTATAGATACACACACAATAGTATCTCAGTGGCAGAAAATCACTTGACTGGAGAGGATGGGTTTAATTTAAAAGTATTTCTTAAAGAAAAATATATTTTTCAAACAGCAATGAGGTGTACAATCAAGAAATCCTAGGAAAGACATTCTGGTATGTCTGTTCAAAGACAATATTATCAAGACATTACAATATTGATTTTAATTTCATCTCCTTCATGTTTAAGACATCACTTCATGACTTTCAGAGTCTCAGAATGACACATTGATCATAAGGAGGTTAAAGGTGTGAGGACACACAGCCTAAGCAATAATCCAACCCTAGGAAAAAACACTTTCATCACATTGGGGCCTTTCTACCCACATCTCTATCCACCAAAACTAACCACCCTACTTATTTGTAGCTAAGCTATGATTGCTGGGCAAAGTTCTCCACCCAGTGGCCAAATTCATGGATGCAGCTCATGCTCCTGACCCAGAGCATGATCCATCTGCCTGCAACTCACTTTTTATTTTTATTTTATTTTTGTGCTGAATGGTAGCACACACAGGTGAACTACTAGGTGCAGATCATCTAATATGTTCCTACAATAAAACTGGCTTATGGGTAAGTTGCAGCTAAAAAAATGACACTGCCATTATATACAAGTTGGGTCTGAATAGTTGTTATACATTGGCTTCTCATCCAGTGCACGGCATTCTACTGATCCAGTTACTTAATTTACTTCTAATTTTTAATAAAAGGGGACAAGAATCTAGTTAGACCGTTAGTGACACAGGAAGAAAGCCTGAATAGCACTTGAAGGAGTGCAAGGAGAATGCTCCAAGTATTTTTTGAGACTAAAAAGCCTTATAGACATAGTTTAAGCCAGAAACATACCCCTCTGAACACAACACAAAGTAAAGGTTTCGAAAAACCATCACAGAAAGACGTTCCATAGCTTATAAAAAACAAGATACAGCATGTCTTCAAGAGAAAAACGCATTCCATGTACAAAAAAGGAAAGCATGTTGAAGAAACATGCCAGATCTGGCATGGATGTTCATAGCCCAGCACACCTGCTCTCCAGCACTTTCTCAGTAATTAGACTTGTGGTTTCCCTCCACATTCCCAATCCTTTGCCCTGAGCACTTCGGCTGCTCATGGCTCACCACTGGGACCACTCAGTGTGTACAAGTCCATTGCTGGACTGTGTAGTATCAGCCCAGCTGGAAACAAAAGCTTCTGTAGGAAATCAGTGAAGATATTCAAGCATGATACAGCAGTGGAAAATATTCTTTATTATTAAAAAAAATTAAAGTCCTTAAAGAGCATTGGGACTACCAGACCTAACTAAGCCTTTTGAACTGTTCACATATGAGCAACTGAATGTTGTTCTGGGGGTACTGTCACAGACCCTGAGAAACCAGCAAAGGGCTATGGCTTACTTCTCCATACAGCATGACAGTGTTAGCCAAGGGTGGCTGGGGTGTTTGAGAGCTGTAGCAGCAACTGTTATCCTGATCCACGAGGCCCAAAAACTCACCCTTGGGCAGCGCATTGTCATGTATGTACCCCATGCAGTCCAAGCTGTGCTTGAGCAAAAGGGGAGCCACTGGCTGTCCCCTAGCAGAATGCTTACATACCAAGCTGAGTTGTTGGAACAGGATGATGTTACCCTGAAAACAACATCTATTGTAAATCCTGCTATGTTTCTGTCCTCAACATTGACTGACAGTGTGCCTGAGCATGACTGTTTGCAGACCATTGAGGAGGCCTATTCCAGCAGACCAGACCTGAAGTATGTGCCTCTGGAAAAACCAAACTGGAAATTGTACACAGACAGAAGCGGTTTCATGCAGGATGGAAAGCAAATGACAGGGTATGCAGTGACAACCAAGGACGAGGTAGTCGAGGCGAAGGCCTTGCCAGCGGATGTATCATCCCAAAAGGCAGAACTGATTGCACTGACAAGAACTCTCGAACTGAGCGAAGGAAAGAAGGTAAATACATGGACTGATTCTAAATATGCATTCAGTGTTGTACATGCCCATGGAGCCATCTGGAAAGAGAGAGAGCTACTAATGGCCCAAGGCAGTGGGATCAAACATGCAGACCAAATCCATGCACTCCTACAGAGTATGTGGAAGCCTGAGGAAGTGTCTATCATGCATTGCAGAGCTCATCAGAAGGGGAAAACAACTCCTGAATTGGGAAATCATTTTGCCAACCAGGCGGCAAAAGAGGCTGCAGAAAAAGGTATCCCAGCAGTAGTACCACAGAAGGAAATTGATCTGACAGGGTTCACCCCAAAATATGACAAGAAAGACCACCAGTTAATTAAGTCCCTTAACGCTGAAATGAAAGTGAATAGGCTGTTACACCTACAGGACATGTTGTAATCACACCCCAACTCCTTAGGGAGATAGCTCTGCGGGAACAAGAGGCTACCCACTGGGGAACAGAAAACCTTCTAAAACATTTGAAGAAGGCAGTAATAGGGACAGGTATGACCAAAGTCGTGCAATCCATTGTAAGTAAATGTGAAATCTGCAGGCAAAATAATCCTGATACAGGCAAGATAGTGGTGCCAGGGGTAACAAAGGCCAGGGACCTTCCCGGAGATTACTGGCAAATAGATTTTGCTGAGTTACCATCCAGGGAGGGATACAAGTACATACTAGTACTGGTTGACACGATGGCCTGAAGCTTACCCCTGTCACACTAACACAGCAAGGGAAGTGGTAAAAGCTTTGCTCAACCATATAATTCCAAGGTTTGGGGTTCCTCTAGAAATGTCATCAGATAGAGGGACACATTTTATCGCAACAGTAGTGAAGGTTTGTCGCGTCCTGGGAATTGCCTGGGACCTGCATACTCCCTACAGACCTCAGGCAAGTGGCGAAGTAGAACGTATGAACGGTACTCTTAAAATGCAAATTGGTAAAATTTGTCAGGAAACATCCATGTCATGGGTTCAGGCTTTACCTCTAGCTCTGTTGAGAATTCGCATACAACCAAGGCGGAGAAACAACTTAAGTCCTTATGAAATATTATATGGGAGACCATACCAAGCTCCACATATTCCAGGGGACATTCACATGAGGGGGAAAGTTGATCTACGAAAGTATTTAATGGCTCCAGGTGCTACTTTACAGAAACTCCAGAGATTCATTGAGTTATCCAGACCCATAGGATTGGACACCCCTGCTCATCAATTCCAGCCTGGAGACTGGGTCTACGTTAAATGCTGGGACAGTGACCCACTGCAAGCCAAGTGGAGAGGACCCTTCCGAGTCCTGCTGACTTCCCTCACTGCAGTCCAAGTTGCTGGCAAAGGACCCTGGTTTCATTACTCCAGAGTTAAGAAAGCTTCAGTTCCTGGAACTACTAGCAAATCAGAGCCTGACACCGATGAAGAGCATGTGGCCTCGACTGTTTCTTCTGTATATGTTATCTGTACAGTTGGTAACTATGATTCAGGTTTAGAACCAAAATTTACATGTGGCTTTAGCAAAAATGTATCCAATATCCTTCATGAAAGTGAGTGCTGGATTTGCACTATGGATTCAGCTGAAATTTGGCAACAAGTTTAAATTCTACATTGGGCAATTCCCGAGGATTTCTCACTGGGTTTTGGAGACATTCTCCACAAACTTACTTCATGGTTACCGAACTGGACCTGGATGAAACAGCTGTTTATATTAGTGATATGCATAATTAGTGTTTGTATAATAGCTCATTGCATGAACCGATGTTGTAGATGTTGGCCATCCCTCTGGTATAATGATAGGTATAAGTGGTAGAAATTGGACAAGATTGAGTTTTATCCATCTCTAAAGGGGGGACTGATGCCTCAGAGCTTTTTTTTTGATTCTTAAACTTTTACAGATTTTAGAAGTAGATGTGTAGTGAACGTAGATTTTAATGTAGCTGTATTATATCCCTTACCCTGTAGCATAATGTTTACACATACCCAACCCTATTATCCCATTTCATATCAATCCCTCTAAAATTTCGTTAGCATGTTTAGTCTTCTTTTCAAAGTAGAATTGTAGAAAAATGCCCTAAGGCCTGGACCAGAAGATATCACATAGACACAGCAACCTTCAAGCCCAGAACCTTGGAGGAACTCCAAGGACTCTACGTGCTTTGAAGAAGATGAAGATGAGGAAGAAGGGGTCCCAAACACCCCTAGACCCAATTCCCAAAGGGGTGTGTCAGGGGGCAGAACGGGGCAGAACCAGGGTGGGACAGAACTGGGATTGGATGGACCTTATTATAAAATCATAGAACGACTGTCTGAGGGGGCGTGCAAGGTATGTATTCCCTGGGCCTTAGGCCTGAGGTTAAAGGACCTGCTCTCTTTATCTTATCTTATACAATAAATTGGCCTGGAGTCTTTTTCTCCACAGTCTTTTAGGCAACACCAGGAATATTATCTACTTATTATTATTTACTTTTCAGTATTGTCAAGGCAGAAAGTGATGAAACAGCTGTCACAGAAATACATGTTAAAAGAGAGCTGTGATGTGTCCTGATGGGACAGCAGGCAGAACAACGCTCCATTTTCTGTATTTGTGCTGCTGGTTTCACATCCCCATATAACTGAAAAACTGGGCAAGTTGTATGTTCATACAAGAAGCAAAAGGATAGCATGTCCAATGGCATTGAGCTAGTACCTACCCAGCAGTAAAACTATACAGAAACTTAGTTGAAATACCAGCGTCTCATAACATCTAGCCCGTGCTTCTCTTCACACACACTTTGGTTATGCAGAGAAACTTCTTTACTGACTTCAAACGACAGGTTCTGCACTTCTCTGAAGCTCCTGGAACACATGAAGCTGAATCAGTGACTCCAAAGGACAGTGACTTCTGCTTTAGCCCAAAGACTACATACCTGGACATTGGTGTCTTTCTCCTACTATGGCCCCACCAGAATAAAAAAAAAGTAAAATGTGAATTTTCTTCCCTAAGACAAGAATCTGCAGAATACAGGGGCAGTTGGCAGGTGGGGGAGATGAGTAGCTTCAATGATTTGAGTTGTAATCTCTTCTGGGGCAATGAACGAAATATTCTTGAATATGTCATGCTTTAGCTCTTCTTCACTCTCCCAGTGGTACTTTGTATTTGTTGATACAATACTTGAGAAAAAAACCCCTAATCTATGCTCCTAAACAATGATACATTTGCAGGGTTGTTATTTAAGACACTGTTTCCAGTTCACTTCTCTGTCTCCCAGAGTTCTGCACTCCTACATATTTGCACTTACCAGGTCTGTTCTTGCTCACTGAAATTCTCACCTAAAGAGGCAGAGAATAGCACACTAAAGTAGTTCACTTGGCATGCACAAACAAAAACAAAGCCAACCATCCTACTTTGACTGTAGGTAGGGCAGGGACAGAAATGCAGATGGGCTGCTATAAAGAGAATTAAACTTACTGCTACCAAACCCTCAGTTAATCCTCCTCCATTCTATGTTCTGGATATATTCTGGCAAGGTTGATAGATTTTCCTTGGAATATTTAGTCAATAAGTCTTCCACCCAACTTTTGCAATTACCTTTGAAGCTCTTTATCCAGTTTCTGAGACACTTCTTTAAGCTCTTTCAGTGCAGTAAGTGCTTTTGCACAGTCTTCTGAGTGGCTTGGCATAATTTCTGTCAGAAGCTCCCGTGTGATCTTTAATTGCTTTCCCAGCTGATCTACAGGTGAGATGCTAAAGGTATTATTAAACATGCAGTGCCACCAGTTAATACAGGATATCAACAGCTGGAGTAACCCAGAGGTAAGTGAACTAGATGATGAAAAACTACTGTTTGTTCAGCTTTCACAAACACACTGTGAAAATGTGAAAGCCAAATTATTTTTCATTATTGTGACAAGCACTAGCAACAGGCTATTGAATGAGAGCTTGATTAGCAATTTTAGAGTGTGCAAAAGATTTTTAAGACAAATGCAAGAGAAAAAACAAGTTTTAAACATCCAAAATTCCCTGGCCAGTTACATGTATTGCTCTTGGCATGTAGCCCCCCAAGAAATTTATCCAGTCATTTCCTTCAGCATTCATAAACCAAAAAGAAACATGAACCTATTTATTTCAAGTCTTCTTACAAGAATTCTAAGTTCTTTAATAAATGTTTCCATTTGTTTTTAAGTGCAAGATTATTGTAAATTGTTTCTTGCAGACCAGTAGTTTAAAAATGTAACTTTTTGTCCAGACTTCAATACAAAACACATGTACTGATTTACTGAACATTCTGATTCAAACACAACACAATAATATTTAAGCTCCAGTTCTACAAGAAACATAAGCAACTCTACCCAGGTGAGTGTATCCCTCAAACGCAGAAAAAGGAAGAGATCACAGTATTCCTACATTTTCCTCATTAACATTTTCCTTATTTACTTATTTATTCCTACATATTCCTTATTTACACAGTAGGGACACAAGAAATGAGGAGTAATGTCATGAATACAGTTAAAATATACAGAAATTTGCTAAAGAAGGTGTATAGGAAGACTGACCCAGCTTAGAAAGTTAATCTCTTCCCTGCTGCAAGATAAAAAACCTGTTCAAGTGCAGTGAAGCAGTTAAACAGAGATAAGAATTACACACAGCACAATGTGTGACTAATGCTGCAGCCCAGTGTTCACACAAGCTCTAAGAGCACTCAAAATTCCTCCAATGGCCATAGACACATGTAGCAATAACAATATAAGAAGTTGTTTTAGCATAAAACCACTATTTCTGAAAGTAAATTTGGTAGATCAAGTTTTCATACCAAGATATGCTTGCTTATCTCCTTCTATGTGAATGTTCTTTATGGGTAATTCATGTCTAGTGGCATCCAGGGAAGCTGCAAAGCTTTTATATTGCTTTTGAAACTGTTCACAGACAGGAACAAGGGGAGACAGCACTTCAATCTGAAACACATACACAATGAACCAAGACTTCTCCAAAAGCAGCTACTTTGTAACTAAAAACATGGCTCAATACAGAAAAATAATTTATTAAAAAAAACCACAACCAAATATCACTCTGAAATGCTCACTGACAGAGGAATTCAAGAAGTTTGTGGTACAATAATCCCATCATGCTGTTTAATATGTTTTCCTCTACCACCTCAAAATGCCCAGGTCAATACCAGTTTCTTTGGTCCTGTAGCTCAGATGTATCAGCAACACAGAAGGCAAAAGGTTTTATAGTAGATGCTTTGATTACTTTGTTAACTGTACTTAACAAGAGTGTTCTCCAAAAGCCTTGTTTAATTTTTGCAGTGGATATTTGTTAAAAAGCAAAGAGAGATTCAGTTTTGAACATTAATTATTCATAAGAAACCTGTCTTCTTACAGCCAAACTAGAGCTGGGTAACACACAGAAACCAGACAAAGAAAGGACACAAGATATTCACTTGTCATTAAGGTTGGCATCTCAGCTCCAGCAGAGAAATATTCTCTGAATAAAGGGCTACTTCATATACGAGTTTGTTTAAATGTAAGAGAAGCATAAATTGTACTAAAACCTACCTGTTTGTCTAATGTTTCACTGAGCTTCTGCTCTCTCTCTTTAAGCAGAATTTCACGTTTTAACTCCAAGAGCTTCTCCTGTTGTCTCTGCTTTTCTTCACACAACATCATCAAGTTTTTTTCTGCTTTTTCCTCCAGCTTGGCAAGATTTTTTCCTGCCTATTACAACCCAAAAATATGCACAGTTAATGCTACACCTAAGCAATTAACAAATTCTGAGTAAACAGATGTAAACCAGGTCAAAGAGCTGTAACTAATGAATAGGAGACATCACATAATAAGCACAGAACATCAGAATTAAAGCCCAGAACATCAGAATTAAAGCCCCCCTCAATCCTCTTTCCCCTGCTGCTTTTTGTAAAGGAAAATACACACATACAGCACTGAGGGAAAAAACTCACTGTTATAACCTTGAACTCCAGCCAGACTCACACAGTTTTCCCAAAACTTCTGCATCCCCCCAAATCCTAAGAACCAGCACCAGATAAGAAACTGGCACTAAACTCACTCTAAGAGTTTTCAAAGCAAATAACACACTTTTACAACCATAATCACATACAGTCACAAAAATCTAACTTTTATGGATCAGGAAGCATTTAAGAAATTAAACAATTCCTCAATATCTGAAACACCAAATATTTGACTGACTCTCACCTCTATTCTTAAGTAAGTTAAAAGTAGTGTCTCAGATTCCAGCTCTGTCATTGAATCACTGGAATCAGTTTCCTTCAGAAAAGAAAAGAATACACTGCATCAAGTTTGGTATTTAAGCAATAATTTTTTCAGTGGTCAAATAAATTACCAGTAGTCCAATTTGTGCCTGGAATCATCACCAACAACAGTCAGTTTGATCAGAAAAGTTTGGGGTTTCAAACAACTCATGTTCATTAAATATACCTTATTGTTCCACAACATTTTATAATATTTTCAGCAGGTTTTCATAATACTGCCAGAGAATTTGAAGTTTTAGTCCTACATTGAATGAGAACCCTAAATAAGGCACTTCAAACTAGGTTGAATCAATGTTAGTTCTTTAAGCAAAAATGTCAGATAAATCTCAAAGATAAGGTGATAGAACTAAACAGGATAGGAATGCAAAAATAATCCACCTGAGGAGATGCTATAATTGGAACAGATTCTTTACCAGAGAGAAGTAAACTTCTGGTCAGTGTTCAGAGATCTGATAAACAAACCATTGCCATCAGAAGAACTGACTTCTGCCAGGAGGGTTTAGATCATCCCAGGACCTCAGTTGTAATCCAGATTACAGAGAAAGAAAATCTTCATTTTGCACATTTCAAAATAAATATCCTTACAAATGAAAGCAGTGAAACTCACTGCTCCGGTTTTGTCTGTCTGTGTCTGTGCATCTCCTTCTTCAGCCGATTCTGAACAATCACTCTTCTTGTGGACAGTTTTATCTGTATCACAACAAAAAAGTCAGTGCTCTCTTCTACCAAGATCTACAGGGTGGATCAACATACCATCAGGTTCTTTAAAGGCAGAGATAATTCCAAAATTATTATGTGCACCGGTAAAGAAGACTTGTGCTCTATGTCTGGCTCTGATATACTCATGAGCAGACATGGATCATGTGAGCATTTAGCTTTAAGTGACAGTTACAGACAGATGGGATCTACTTTTCAGAAGAGCTGACAGTCCAACACCCACCTGTTACAGAAACAAAGACTTGAGAGTACTTTATTCTTTAATTTTTTCTCTCCAACAAAACCAACAGGGCACCCAAAAGATACTACAAATTGAGAGGTTAATTTAAACCCTAAAAGTCTTAGTAGCTCTGCTTAAGGACACCAGAAACAACATTCACTTCATTTAACAAAATCCTTTTGTGAGTATACAAGAATACAATGATTTCTTATCACCATGTTTCAGCACATACATTAAAAAATAATAAAACCAGAAATCGAGTATAAATGGAAACGTACCATTAATAGCTGAGAGATCAAGGTCTGGTCTTTTAATTTTTTCTTCATCTAATAAGGTGGACTGCAAGTCATCTTTCTCAAAGATACTCTGACTTAAGCTATGGCCAACACCTGTGAAAAGAAGCTGTTATCAAACTAAAAGAATGTGAACAGGTTCTGCACAAATTCACAACTACATGTTGTAGAGGCACAGAGGAGCTGATTTTAGTCACAATCCCCCTCATCTCAGGCCACATCATGATGTGAAATCATGATTTCCTCATGATTTTCAAGTCAAGGCCTTACCAGAGAATTCTTTTGCAATTCTTACAAAAGAAATAAAAATGGACTGTTTTGCAGACAGGGATTTTCAGGCATTTACATTGGGTTTAATAAAAAGATTAAATAAAAAAAAAGGCAGAGTACAGGTGAGGGCATAGGAAAAGAACAGTTCAAAACCTTCTGCATAAGGCAGGAAAGATGCTTTTAGGCAGCCCAAGCATTCAATTCTAGATCCAGCACCTGAGTTCACATCTCTTAATCCCACATCAAGCTTCTCAGTTCCCATTTTTATACAAATAATGACTGGCAGAGATGCAAGTAATAAAAAATATCGCCATCTTAGAGCTGTTAAGCGTTTCAGAGGTTGGAAAAAAGAAAGAATAGCTTTGAAATACCGGCAAAACGTACCAACAGAAGTTTCATGTTTCTGAGAAAGAACTGATTTTGGTTTAGCTGCAGAAGATGGTGGGGCAGCACACAATGAAGAGGAACTTGCTGAAGCACCCTGCAAATCAACACACAGGTAAGACAGAACATAATCAGCAATGTACCTTATCTTCAACTCGAATGCTGACAACAAACAGCTACAATCCCAGGGCACCTTGCAAGTCACCTGAGTGCAGCCCCAAGCTCCCACCTGGTAACACACACAGCTCGCTCAAAACCCCAGCAGAGCCGGGTTTTTTGCCCAGGTCTCTCTGCCCTATGTCCGAGCCGCCCCTCACACCATTTCCACCCTTTGCTGAGCGGCAGTCCAAGTACCTTCTCGGTGTTCTTCCTGTCGTACTGCAGGTAACGAGACTGCACCGTTCTTCCTCCTGGAAAAGGGGCAAAGACAGCTCAGCTGGGCCCGACAGGTCGTATGCTCCTCACCCCTCAGCCGGCTCGGATCTCCCCCCTCAGCCGTACAGGGCTCCTCGCTCAGCCGGCTCGGATCCCTCGCCCTCAAAAGGGTTGGATCAAACCCCCCGAATGGCTCGAATCCCCCTCCTCAGCCAGCTTAGATCAACCCCCACAGTCGGGTCGAGGGTCCCCACTCAGCCGTACCGGGCTCCCGCCCTCAGCAAGCTCGGATCCCCCCTCACCTCACACGCCTACCTTTCCGCTTAACTACAGGCGCTTGTCCGCCCGCCGCCGCGGTGCCGGGGTCTCTCCTGTGCGCAGACATCCTGCCAAGGCAGTGGCGGGAGAGTGAAGGGGCCGGGCGGAGGTCGCTCCCCCTCAGCCCTGAGCCGCCTCAGCCGCCATCGCGTTTGAACCGGCGCGCCCGCGCAGCACTGCCCTGGGCGGCGGCGGCAGAGCGCCCCCTGGCGGCGCGGAGGGCTGAAATGAGCTACCTCAGCCTGAGGGGTCGCACCCGGCGGCTGCTGCGCTCCGGGTTAAATGAGGGTCTGGCAGTTCCTGGCTGGGCCCGAAAACCTTTTTTCCCTCAGGCGGCTTCTCTCTGCAACGTCAGCTGGTGGAACCCAGTTCTGGGCTCCTCAGGACAAGAAAAACAAAGAGCTGCTGGAGAGGGTCCAGCAGAGGCCACAAAGGTGATGAGGGGTCTGGAGCATCTCTCTGATGAGGAGAGACTGCGGGAGCTGGGCCTGGGTAGTTTAGAGAGCAGAAGACTGAGAGGGGATCTCATTAATTCATATAAATATCTCCTCGGTGGATGGCAAGATGATGGTGCCAGACTTTGTTCAGTGGTGCCCAGCGACTGGATGAGGAGCAACGGCCGTAAAATAAACTACAAGAAGTTCCACCTCAACATGAGGAAGAACTTCTTTCCATAGAGGTGGCAGAGCGCTGGAACAGCTGCCCAGGGAAGGCGTGGAGTCTCCCTCTCTGGAGGCATTCCAAACCCACCTGGACGCGCTCCTGTGTCACCTACTCCAGGTGACCCTGCCTGGGCAGGGGGGGTTGGACCGGGCGATCTGCAGAGGTCCCTTCCAACCCTAAACACTCTGTGATTCAGTGAACCGAAGCACACTACGCTCGGGAGCTTCTGCGCTGCCCCAGCGCTGTCACACATCGAGCAGCAGCCACTCCCGCAGCGGGAACTCTCGCAGCGCCGGGGGGCGACGCTCCCAGCCCAGGTTCTTGAGTTTTGACGGGAATTCGCCCACTGCTGCTGACAGACAGATGGCGAGACAGACACACAGACAGCACCTGGCTCCCGCTGCCCAGCTGTGCCGGGAGCCTCAGGCGGTGGAATAACCCTGGTCGGGTGTCGAACCCGCGGTCCCACGAACACGTTCCACCCCCAGCCCCCCGGCCCTTAGCGGGGCGGCGCGTGCGCGGTCCGCGCACGGCTCTGAATGGGTGCGCCTTCCCACCCGGAAGTGGCGCGCGCGGGGCCTGTGGTTGCGGCGGGGCTGGGGCGCCCGCGCTTCGACACCGGCGCAGGTAACGGGCTCCGCGAGCCTCCCCCTCTCGTCCTCCCGGTCTCCTCTGCCTCCTCCTTCTTCACTGCGGGCGACTCAGCGCTGCGGTGGCGGCAGCAGGGATCGCTATGGAGCGGCCGGGGCTGTTCCGAGGGGTGTGCGGGGGTCGGTGCCTTGGGGCGGTTCCGAGGGGGTGCCTGGGACTGGGTT
Organism: Neopelma chrysocephalum; assembly: GCF_003984885.1. Taxonomy (NCBI): domain Eukaryota; kingdom Metazoa; phylum Chordata; class Aves; order Passeriformes; family Pipridae; genus Neopelma; species Neopelma chrysocephalum. Next base: position 639,174 of record NW_020897826.1, on the reverse strand, counting down.
CTGAGGGGATTCCGGGGGTGGGTTCTGGTGGTGTGTCTGGGGTTGTGAGGGGCTGTGCGAGGGTCGGTGCCGTGGGGCAGTTCCGAGGAGGTACCTGCGGGTCGGTGCCAGGCGGGTGGAGCTGTGGATTGGTTCTGAGGGGCTGTGTGGGGGTGGGTTCTGAGGGGGCGTCCGAGTGTCCGTTCTGAGAAGCTGTGCGGGGGTCGGTGCCTTGGGGCAGTTCCGAGGGGGTGTCTGGGGGTCTGTTCTCGTGGGATGTCTGGGGGTCGGTGCCAAACCGGGGAGAGCCGCAGGTCTCCTGCGCAGCCTTCCGGAGCTCGGGGCCGGAGCGGTTCCCCGGGACGCCCCCGGAGCGGATCCCGTCGGGGCTGGTGCCGTGCCCGGGTGCGGGGCTGCACCGTGCGGGGGCACATGCGGTGCTGCTGGACCCGCTCTGCATCTGCCGTGCCCGAGGAGCTGGAGGTGCTCCGGGGAAGGGATGTTCCTGATGCCAGGCTGTGCCTCCCGTCGCCGGGGCAGACCCGCCCGCTGAGCCGGGCACGGTGTTAACTTCCACCTCCTGTTCCTCCCATCTTTCAGCCACACAACCTTCTGCTTTTTCGCCTCTGACTCTCGGTATGAGCAGCCTGTAACCCTTCATACAAATATCTCAGCATCTTTCAAATGTTTAGTGAAAACTCTCAGAGCCCTTTTGTTTGTTTGTGTTGGTTTTGGGCAGCTGTTTTGACAGCGCTGCTGCCATGCTGGGGTTGTGCTTTATCGTGGTGACCATCGTTGCCCAATTGATTCATGCCTCTAGCTGTGTGTATGTCGGTAGTGCTCAGGCTTTTTGGTAAGCTTGGTTTTGCAATCTCTGAAAAGTAAAGCTTTCGCAAGCTGAGAACATCCTTTGTTACATGTTTCTAGATTAAAAGTAGCACACTACTACCCTGACTCATGACTCTCCTGACCATACAGTTGATATAGGTGTGTGTGATCCTAATGTAAGATGACTTCCCAGTGTCATTTTTAACCTTGTTTTCTACTACTCCTTAAATATTTTGGCAAAATTTTTACCCAACTTTGTTTGCAAGTCCCGTTTGTGAAAAGTGAGAAGCCCTTTGGATGCAAATGAGCTCAGTATTCTTTGATTTCACTTCGTGGAAATGGGTGGCAGTGGAGCAAAAGGGCTGGAGATGATCTCAGGCTGCTGGCAGATGCAGTTAGCCTTTCAGAGATGTCATCAGCATCCTCCCACGTTACTCCTAGAGGTGGATTGGTATCGGGGTGTCTGCCGAGCTGTTTGCAAATAGGAGTTTGTCATGGGTAATTAGGAACTCTTTGATTTCAGGCCTGGTAGCTGGAATCCATGGCTGAAGAACTTGACCTGAAGTAACAGTGTGAGGTAACTCTGCATTCTGGTTTGGGATGTGGGTGTCACATCCATCAGGTTTTAGTAGGCCCGCAGTGTCTCACTCAGAATCTTGTCAGGAGCAAATCCATTTAACGTAGGGGAAGCAGTTTGGGGAACTTTTAACGCATATTCATGTTATCGTCAAGATGAATTTTGGCTTTTTTTAGAAAAGAATTCATCTTGATTATTTTGTCTTTGAACTATGATGAGGTTCTCTGCCTCTACATTTAAAGTCTGATATCTTGGTTTTCAGGATGATGCATCTAAGGCCACTTCCTCAGTCTTTAGTCTTATTAGCATAAGACTCAGGATTTACTGCAGTAATGTAAAGGAACTGTGTTTGTAGAACTATACAGCTTTAGTTGGTTGGGGGTTGGTTTTTTTTTTTTAACCCTGCTTGAACGTTTGTCTCAACAAAAAACTTTTCCAGAAGTTGGATGCTTCTACAGTGACAGAGCAGCTGTTTGCACAAACACGGTGGGAAGAATCCCAGGTCTGGGTTTTCGGTGGAAAACACTTACAGGACTAAATAATTGAGGAAGAGTAAATGCAGCTGATGAAAAATTTAAATGAGCTTCACCTAGAGAGCAATGCTTTGTACAGACAGAGTTTTCTGACCACTAGTGATTCAAACATTAGACCTCTTGAATAATTCCATGTCTGAATAACTGTTTGACTCACATGCACATAGTTCAGTATGGCCTTTGCCAGCTAGAAGGTCAAAAGGCAGCATTTGCATATCCTAGGCATTAAAAAAGGAAAAATTCCTAAGAAATGCAACAGTATTGGCTGTCCCAACAGCCAAGAGAAGGAGTAAAAAATTCTGATTCAACAAAAAGGTTGTGGTTCAGAACTTTTTTTTTGCAAGTTTGAAGGCTGAAGGAGTTTATCACATTTCTAAGAAACAAGGTCTGTTTATGCAAATACCAAGGAGAAATAAAGCCTGAGATGCTGATAAGAATTTATTTTTTTAATAGAAAGAACTAGAAATGTCTTTATTTCAGAAAATGAAAATTCAGAGGTTTTGTCTCTAGTATATTGTGTTTTCTTGGTGTATCAAGTGACTTAAGTGGCTTTATTGTATTGTGCTTCTCTGATTACCAAATGAAACTCAATGCAGACTCTAAAAAACTCTGCTCTTCCTTTAAAGACCAAGGATATTTTACAATAAAAGTGTTTTTAAAGGTATTTTTGACATGTATATGTTCTGTTCACGTGAAAGTTCAACCCAAAGTTTCTTTAAAAAGTTTCTCATCGGTGTAAATGCAGCATTAGAGCAGTGAAATTTTGACTTCCTTTGTTGACAGCTGTAATGCTGTTAAGGATAAAATTAAGAAAGCTACAAAAGGTGGTAGAATAGTCTCCAAGATTCTTTTGGTTTATGTTCTTTACCTCTAAGTAAAGTTGTTTTGCCTTCATTCCTGTTTCCTCAACAGGGCCATGTTTTCATTCCCTCTGAATCATACTTACGTGTACATCTGTAACTCTGACATCGCACTTTTTATAAGGTAGTAACACGTCATAAATAGACCTTTAATGTCACTGTAAAGCCTGAAAAGGCATCCTTGTCTTCAGGTGAGGTTGTGCATTGAGTCACTCGGAGGAAGGTTTCTGTGCCTGGGAGGGTTTGAGGGTGTGGGTTGGGATCTCTCTGCAGGGAGCAGGTAACTGAGGAGGAACTGCCTGTACCAAAGGTAATTTCTTTGCCTTTTTCCTGTGTTACACATTGCAGCCCAGCTTCTCCTTTGCCAGGCACTCTGGGGCAGTAAGTTCCCTGCCAGGGTTGATTACAAAGAGTAGTTACAAATGTGTTGTAATTTTGCATGTTCCATTCAGAGCTCCTCCCTTTGGAGTAGAAAAAGCCAAGGGCTTTTAGTTAAAAAAACCCCCAAGGGTCTAAAATTTAGTCCAGTGGAATTTTTTGTAACCAAGGAAAACGTTGAAGTGTTTTTGCTAAGCAATATTCAGGTAATCTACAAATGCCTGGAATATTGGGAAAAATTAAAATTAATTCTGCTCAACTAACAACACCTTCTGTCCTTATGACATGAGGTAGAACAAGAGTCTGCATAGTTATTTGTGGAAATTACCTGCACTGCATAGTTATTTGTGGAAATTTTAAGGTGTCTCTGCAGCCTGTTTTGCTGGAAATTCCTTGCTTTGGAAATCAAGGATGGGTAATAGCTGGATATTTTTGAAATTGCTAAATGTTTTCAATTTGATCAGACAGAGCAGCCTCTTTTGGGGATGGTCATTGGCAATTCTGGTGTTTAAGAATATCAGAGGTCAAGTACCTGTGATCCATTTCTCCTTCTGTGTTGAAAATTACTTGGTGAACAATGGGAGAAGCTTGAACCTTTCCATTTCAGGAATGCAGCACTGAAAATGGGAAGAACTGGAATATTATGAAGTTCATCCTCAACAATTTTGCTGTAATGGTAGCTTTCCCTTTTTAGCTTCGCTGTGATTCACTGACTAAATATGTGGCTTCAAAATATGGCCTTATTTAAACTAAACAGATCCCCTGCACTGATAGGGGTGAAATTCTCTGCTAGAGTTCTGCTATGTTATGAAGTGAACAGTGTTGGCTTATTAAAAAATTAATTGGAGTCTTGAAAACCCTTCTAAAATACCATCAAAATTATCATATAGAATTGGAATTTTTGGTTTTTCTATTAAAATTGTCTGAGCAAAAAGTAAAGCTACAGATTTTTATCCTCCGTGCGTTGGAAAGGGGTTTCTTGTAAGAAAGGGTATTGAAAGAAGTTGAGGTAACTGCAGAATTTCCATCTACAGACAGAACCAAGCAGAGGTGGTGTGGCTGCAGGGTTTGCATGGTTTCAGTATTACCTTCTCTCTTGTATTTCTGCTTTTCTCCCAGTATTCTCTGCCTGTGCTTGTGCTTCCTTGATGAACCAATCACATTGAATAATTATTTCAATTGCTTAAAATTTCTCCCCATAAAATTAGAAGGAATCATTGCAATCGTATCTTCAGACCATTCTGGACATAAATGAGAGGATGATACCTAATTAACTTTTCTAATTGTGAGGCACATTTGTAACTGAGGACTGGCTGATTTTTCCAAAATGAGCTTTGGCAACTAGACCTTGTGGTCAGTTAAGTTTTTGCAGTGCAGTTTAACCTTCTGGTGATGTTTATGTCTTATGTTTGCCTGAGTTTGTTTGGCTTCAAATTCCAACCATGTTGTGGCTTTGTCCTCCAGACTTATGCTTGTACCAAACTCCAGGTCCCATGCAGCGACTGACTCTGATAACAGACTCCTCTGTGCGCTCCTTACAGACAAGGCTTGGAAAGTATTTGGCTCTGAGGGGGGCATTTTCTTACATGTGTTTTTATTGTTGTTGCTGCTCTTATCTCAGCTTTTAATTGAATTTTGGATTTATCCTAGATGCTGTATTGGTCACATATCTTCTGAGTACAAGGGTAGGATAGCTGCCTAACGAAATATTAATTTATGGTTATCTGGGGATCATATTCCCTGTCATGCTTGTGGTGTTACATTAGAACACTGTTTGAATGACTGCTTGCTATGGTTTTCAGGCCTATTTCAGGATAACTCCTATCCTTCTCATATGTATTGTTTCTTGGATAAATTTGTTATGTATCTGTAAAATGAGTTGAAATTTGTTTAACATTTATTTCCTTGCTCCTGTACGACTGACCTTTATAATTGATTTAACTTCTTGATTACTTGCTACCTTCTCAATATCTCTTTATCAGTAACTCTTTTCTTTCTTTTAGAACCATCATGAAAATGTTTACTTTGATGCCAGGAATGTAACTTCACTAGGAACTAATCCTCCAGTTACTTGAAGAGACCCTGTCCTTAGCTGGATACTGGAACTCATTAGGTAATCAACTTAAAATCTGTTCACTGAATGCTCTTCTGCTTCTATACTCTAGTTTGTGGCTTGAAATATTGTTTAGTGTGAAGCCCGAGGTCTGTCTCTTTTAGAGCAGTATTGTCATCAAATAAATTTGATATTCTCGCTAAGGAAATCACAAGTAGCTGCAGACCAGCAGGTTTTCCTCAAACTTCTGTAATGATTAGACATTCTCAGACAGAAGAATTGAATTTTCCAGTTGTACACACCTGGGCAGACCCTCCCAGCTGTCACATTGCTGCTGGCTGTAAGGGCCCTGGGTTTGTCACTTGCAGAGCAGTGGCATCTGCATTCTGGTTTCCTCTTTCCAAAGCATGAGCTGGGATCTTGAGCAATGTACCACACTCTGGTGGCTGACATGAGGCAAGGTTAGGAAATGTGTGTTAGTAAAGTCACGGGTCAGCACCAAGGTCCAGCTCTTCTGTGTTGGCAAGAAGCTGCTGCCACGTTTTTTAGGGAGCTGTTTTGACCAAAATGCTTACTGAGGGCACTTCCTCTATCTTACCAGACTGTATGTCTGAAACTAATTGCTGGGGGGTGGAAAAAGGAAGTCTGCAAAAGGCTGTCCCCCTTGAACTGAGTGACTTGAGAGGAAAATGTTCGCTGTTGTTCTACTTTTCTGTCTGAGCTCCAAATTGATCTTCCCCATGAGCAGCAGTTTGCTGTAGATTCTACTGTATCTCAAGGTCTGAGCTTTTATAGATTAAGAAAGCTTAACACTTGCACTTCACAGATACTTCAGACTTAATTGCTGGTCAGTGATAATTACAGGAAATGAGGAAGGGACTTCCGAGCTCACTGCTCCAGCCTTCTGTATGACCAGCACTTGCAATCAGCCCTCCTTAATGAACAAAGAATGAAATTTAATGTGGAAAAAACATTCTTGGGTGGATCACACCATTTGGTCAGAGATGTGTTGTGGTTTGTCTTGCCTTCTGTGGCTTGCTCAGCCTTCCTTTTGATGAGTAGCCACTAAAAATGATCCAGCTTATCTAATAGTGTCTTCTGTGAGCTCTGTGTTCCCTTAAACACAACTCCCTAGTCAGAGGCTGTTCATGAGGCACAACTATGTCATATGTTCTGTGAAGTGATTCATTACTTGCAGTGGAAGTGGCAGCTTAAATACCTCCAGCTCTGCTGATTTTAATTTGAAATGATTACTCTCTGTGGCCTTGTACAAGTTCCTGTGCAGTTGTTTAGTGGCAAAAAGTAACTTCTTTGGCATTTCTCTGCCTCTTTCCTCTTTCTTTTTTTTTGTCTTTAATGTATTTGGCATGTAAGTGTATAATTATAACACTTTGTTCTTGAAACAAAAATTGAACTGCTATTCTGGATATGAAGCTTTACAGACTTAAAACAAAGGGGTACTTTATTATCCCCCTCCTTTTAGTACCCCTTGATGAGCAAATAAAGTGTTGAGCTAAAGCAATACAAGTAAACTTAGTCCTGGTGATCTGGAGGCACCGAAGTTCAGGTGAGAGAAAAATCATCAGAAAAGGCAGAGACAGTAACTGAGTCCGGAGACTTCTAACTTAGCAGTGAGGAAGAAGTTGATTCTAAGGCTGTTGATCGGTTAGTTGATAGGAGTTAGATGCCTGGCCTGCACTGAGGCTGAAAGGAGCAAAAAGCAATCACAGCAAATGATTTTTAGAGACTCATGGATGAGGTTCCCAAACCCACTGAAGGTGGAGTTGATGTGATGGGGTATAAAGGCCTGTGAACGAAGTGGGTTATTTCGGATCTTGTTTACTGCTGAAAAGTAGTTGCAATAAGACTAGTTTTACTTTGTTGCCTAAAATGGAAGATAAAAGGCAAGTTCAGACCTTTCTGTAGCAAGGATGTGGTTCACTCAAGTGAAATGAGCAGCCTCCTGTCTGTGTAAGTGATGTGTGTCCAAGAAATCTCTGCGATGTGTCGGAGGGAGCTGACAGCAGTGTTTGCTCAGCTCTGGGCTCTGATTCCTTCAAGCTGAGTGGGATGTCTTGTACCTCCCATGAAAAGAGGTTATCTGGGGGAAAAGAGGAAAAAAAAAAAAGGGCAGATCTCTGTCAGAACCATCTTCCTCCTTGCACCCATGCACTGATTCCTCTGCCATAGGTCATGGCTGCTCTGAACTGTCACTGCTGAATTAGGAAGTGACCACAAACCCTCTTGCTACATCACGTTGCTTGTGCAGCATTAAGGGAGAGTTTATGTGGGAGAGTGGATGAATGTTCGTGTAGCCATATGGTGAACCAGGGCAGGGAAGGTGTCTGGGTTGAAACTAACCTGGGCAAACAAGGAAGTTTTAATTTGTATGTTTATCCTGGTTGATTTTGCTTTGGCTGTATGAATGCTTTTGCTGCCAGAACAGGGGGGAAGGGGTGGCATGGAATAAAGGAAAAGTAAGGGAGGATAAGTATTGTGACAGTTATCCATTCCATGGGATATGTCAAACAGGCTGCTTGGAATAATATCACTGATGTGCACAGATAGTACATTTGTTTTTTAATAATTTAATTATGTAATAACTGTATTCTCATCCTCCAGAAAATACCTAATACCTCTTGTACACACTTTTTAACACCTGATTTTTTCATTTTTCCTTTTTCTTTTTTCAGACAATGGGCACTGCATACTAAGCAGGGGTTGGAAGACTGAAGCCCATCTGGGGACAGAATGAGTTTAAAAGATGCTGATAGTGCAGTTTGCCAGGCAAAGGCAGCCTATAACCTTCAGATTTACCCCCAACTCTCAACAGAAAGTGTTCCGTGCTGCAAAGTGACAGCAACCAAGGACAGCACATCATCAGATGTCATCAAGGATGTGATCAGCATCTTAAACTTGGATGTCTCCAAACATTATGTGCTTGTGGAGGTGAAAGAATCTGGAGGAGAGGAATGGGTACTTGATATAAATGATTCTCCTGTTCACAGGGTTTTGCTTTGGCCTCGTCGTGCTCAGGACGAGCATCCACAGAAGGATGGCTACTACTTTCTCTTGCAAGAGAGGAACACTGATGGGACCATCAAGTATGTGCAGATGCAGTTGCTCTCCAAGGAGACAGATGCTCGGAGGTTGGTGGAACGGGGATTTCTTCCGTGGCACCAGGAGGACTTTGATGACTTGTGCAATCTCCCCAACCTGACAGAGACAACACTCCTGGAGAATCTCAAATGCCGCTTCCTAAAGCACCGAATTTACACTTATGCAGGAAGTATCCTGATTGCAATTAACCCCTTCAAGTTCCTGCCCATCTACAATCCCAAATATGTCAAGATGTACGAGAATCATCAGCTGGGGAAGTTGGAGCCTCATATTTTTGCCATTGCCGATGTGGCCTATCACACAATGCTTAAAAAACATGTGAATCAGTGCATTGTTATATCAGGTGAAAGTGGATCTGGGAAAACCCAAAGCACAAACTTTTTAATTCACTGTCTCACGGCTCTGAGCCAGAAAGGGTACGCCAGTGGTGTGGAGAGAACCATCCTGGGAGCTGGACCAGTCCTGGAGGTAAAGCTGTGCTCAAACTGCCTTCTGTGAAAATTGGGGTTTGAAAACTTCAAATAACTGCTGCTGAATGCTGCTTTTGAGTCACCCACTTGGTTTAGGCTTAAAATGTCACTGGTTTTAGGCTTGTCACTTGGTTTAGGCTTAAATGTCACTGGGCTGCCGTGGTGTTTGGCAGCGTTGCCCAACTGCTTCTAATTGATTTTCCTTCACTCGTCCTTCTGTTCAGTTGACTTCCTGTTGCTTGTAATTTATATGTGACTTGTTTCCACCACTAAACACGCATATTCTGGGACACAGGTTACCTGTGTTTTCCATCTGAAAGGTTTGATGGCATTTGAATAGAATTGTCAGCAAATGTTTTTATAAAGATTGTCCCACTGAAACACCAAGTGCTTAGTGTGATCCTGCCTTTGTGTGTGAGCATGTCCTGCAGCATTTTCCCGAACTCACTTTTTGAGGGATTTGTTTCCTTTCTACAACTGTTTGGAAGAGAGCATCATTGTCAGTTGAGGAGAAAGTGGGAGTCTGTTTAGGCTTTTAATTATTACAGCATTTCCAAAAGAAAGCAAAACTAAACACGCAAGAAGAGAGGGCACAGCTGGTATTGCATTAGGTAACACCAGGACAAACTTTAACTGATCTCTTAGGCTTCAGCCTCTCCCTTTTATTCTCTAAAAGGAAAAACTCTGGAAGTGTGGATGGATGTAAAGGTCAACCCTAATAAAATATTCAACAGCAAAGAGCTTGAATGCAGCCATTGTAATTTTTAGGTTTAAATAGTTTCAAATGTAACAGCACTCTCATAAAAAGAAGTTTAAGCTTTTTTTAGAGCTTTTCTGTAAAGAATAAGGAATATGTGCAAGTTCTTTTTTGCCTTGCTTTCTGCTGCTTGAAAGAAGAAGTAAAATTGAGGCTTGTTGGTTGCTGGAGTTCACGTTTACAGTTTTAACCAGAAAACAGGAAGGGGTCACTGTGGAAAGCCCTGTTTGATCAGCTGATCTTGCTGCCTTTGATAAATTTAACTGTTTCATATCCTCCTCTGCAGACATGATACAGCTGTGTCAAACTAGGCAGAGATGTAAAACCCTGTGTGCCTGTTTGTCTGCTCAGGGTTCAAAACTCAAATTCCTAACTTTGGTGGAGCCACAGGTCAGAGTTGGGTTTATCTGGGAATGTTCATGAGGAGATTCTTGTGATTTCGTACTCTAAGATTGTTGTCTTAAGTACCACAACTACTTCAGACTTCCACTGAGCATTTAGGAATGATTTTCATGAGAAAATAGTCTTGTTAGATGGAAATCTGATGACTGATTGAAAGCTTAGCTTGCAGACTTGCCAGATAGACTCTAACATGTTGTCTAAAATGAAATTCTCAGAAATTTCTTGATCTGCTTCTCTGAGGGTGTTTGTCACTCAGAGTTGATTCAGTGTAAGCCTGTCCTCCCAAATATTCCAAAAGATAAGAGATTTTGACAACTAAATGTAAAAAATAGAAACATCTGAATCCTAAAATATCTTTCAGAATTGAATATATATTCATGTAAATCCAGAGTGCATTAAAAAGTGTCACTATGGTAGGTTTAGAACATAAGAAGTGAAATCCAGTCACCCTGATTGGATTCAGCAGAGTGGATTCAGCTGACAGTCAAGTTCCATGTTTCCCAGTTCCAGTCACTAAGCTTAATTTAAAAAAAAAAAAAAGTCAAACCTTAGTCCTGGGGAGGGATGCACAGAAAGCTTTGTGGAAGTTACTGCAGACTCCTACCAGAGTTGGTCACGTCTAAATCCATCCGTGGTGACTCACTTTGGGGTTTTATTGAAGGGAACTAAAGTGCTACAAGGGAATTTTTCTTACATGGATGTTTCGGGGGATTTTTTGCACTGTGCCTAAACTATTTGAGAATGTTCTGTTTGATTTTGAAGTTTTATTCTGAGTCCTCATCAAAGTTGAACATGTACTCTTGACTAAAAACCTTCATGATGTAGAAGTAGGTTGCATTTTGGGTCAGAACTTCCTCATTTTAGTGGTGTAAAAATGTGTCTGTTTCTAAGCTGACCTTCTGTAAAAGTTCAAGGGGTTAAAGCACAGAGGAGTGAGCACAATTAGGGTGGTGTGGAGGTGAATTCATAATTTTATTATTGCATGCTTAGGGAACTTGGAAACATTTCTGTGTTGGCTCATTAATCCGTATTCAAATCTCTAACTGATTTGCAGATAAACTGTTGTTAATATTTTAGCTCCTTGCTCACAATTTCTAGGCTTTGAAGGATGGAGTTATAGCTGTACCAGGAAAGGAGATTTGACATTAAATGATGCTTGATATTACCTTGTGAAACATCTGGGAAACAAAAGACATGATACTGAGCCAGTGTAGTTAAAAATTAAATCTGGTATCAGCACAAGTGCTGTCACATGGGCTGGGGAGAGGAAGGTGGTCATGGGTCAGCTCTGAGCCTCAGATGCTTCCTGCTCAATCTCAGCTGTTTCTAAGGTTCCTGATTGAGGATCTAATAAGCAGAGCTCAATTCCAATAATTCTGATTACACTTGGCACTGTTTGTAGCTTTCTAGAGAAGAGGAATCAAAGGCTGGGTCCTTCCATGGCACAGTGATGCTTCAGCACAGCCCCAAGCTGTGGTTTGTGCTGTTTTTTTACAGTTCAGGAGACATTCAGTTGCTTTAACTCTCAGATTATGTGTTTGTTTTTTTTTTTTAATTGTATCTCCAGGATAAGGGAGATAATCTCTAGTGAAGAGCAATTTCTTTAAAACCAGTGGGAAGATAAATATCATCATGGCCGGGCTTCGCGAACGAAGATTTGGGAAGGGCTCTACCCACGTTTCTTGCAAGCGCTTTGGTGGCTAAAAAGGCCAATACGAGACAGGCATGTCCAGTTGCAAAAGACACAGCAGAAAGACTCCTTAGATGGTATATTCTGCAAGGCACGATTCTTTCTGCACTGTCTTTTCTCCTCAAGGGTGATCCTGGTGCTTTCTCAAAGGCATCAGCAGCGTTATAGATGGTGTGTCTCCAGGCCTCCCGATTGGAGGCCAGAGTAGACCAGTTATGGTGATCAATATGCCCGAGGCTGAGATGTTGTTTCAGGGAGTCCTTGTATCTTCGGGGCTCCTCTCTTGCAGCAGCCAGTGGCAAGTTCACCATAAAGCAGGATCTTAGGGAGGCGGTGGTTGGTCCTTCATCCTGGAGATGTGCCCTGCCCATCGCAGCTGTGTTCTCAGTAGCATGGCCTCAATACTTGTGACTGCTGCTTGTTCTAGAACAGATGTATTGGTCACATAATCTGACCAGTGGATGTTTAGGATTGTACGGAGGCAGCGTTGATGGAAGTGTTTTAGGAGACGCAGGTGGTGGCGGTAGATGACCCATGATTCAGATCCGTATAAGAGAGTAGACAGCACTATAGCTCTGTTAACACTGATCTTTGTACTTTTCTTCAAGTGTTTATTATGCCATACTCTTTTATGGAGTTTTCCAAAAGCACTATATGCCTTCGCTAACCTGTTGTCAATCTCACCATCCCAGGAGATGAGGCTGCCCAGGTAATTAAACTGTTGGACTGATTTGAGCTCTGATTGGCTGATGGTGATGTGGGGATGATGGAGGACTTCCTGAGGTGCAGGTTGATGGAGAACTTCTGTCTTCTTTAAGCTGACTTCCAGCTCAAAGAGCTCAGCAGCATCTGCAAAGCAGGATGTTAAACGCTGCAGAGCTGCTTCTGTGTGGGCAACAAGGGCGGCGTCATCAGCGTAAAGCAGCTCTGGACAAGATGGTTTAGGGTCTTGGTGTGGGCCTTCAGTCGCCTTAGGTTGAATAGGCTTCCATCAGTACGGTATCGAATGTAGATACCGTCCTGATCATCGAGGTCTGCCGTGGCCCTTTGGAACATCCTGCTGAAAAAGACTGTGAATAGGGTAGGAGCGAGAATGCAGCCTTGTTTCACACCATTCTTTATTAGAAAGGGCTCAGAAAGTGTGTTGCCATATCTGACTTGGCCGTGCTGATCCTCATGGAGTGAGATGATCATTTTAAGGAACTTGGGGGGACAACCTAAACATTCCAAAATCTGCCAGAGACCTTTTCTGCTCACAGTATCAAAAGCCTTGGTGAGGTCAGCAAAAGTTACACAGAGACCTTTGTTCTGTTCCCTACACTTCTCTTGCAGTTGTCTGAGAACAAATATCATGTCTGTGGTGCTCCTGTTGGCTCTGAAGCCACACTGACTTTCAGGTAGAATTCCTTCTGCTATAGCGGGTATTAGTCTGTTCAGGAGTATTCTTGCCAGGATTTTGCCAGCAATGGAGAGTAGAGTAATACCACGGTAATTTGAGCAACCTGATTTAATTCCTTTCTTCTTATACAAGGTGATGATGATTACATCACGCAGGTCTGAAGGTAGTTCGCCTAGTTCCCAACAGCGCACCACAAACTTGTGAAATTTGGTATGGAGTGCTTGGCCCCCATGTTTCCAGATTTCGGGTGGAATTCCATCAACCCCAGCTGCCTTGCCGATTTTCACCTGCTGTATGGCCTTGAGGGTTTCTCCTAAAGTGGGGGCAGTATCCAATTCGTATTTCACCGGTTGTTGTGTGATGGACTGAATTGCTGAGTCTTGGACTACACGGTTGGTACTGAAAAGAGTCTGAAAGTATTCAGACCATCTGTTCAGAATGGAGGTTTGATCTGTCAGAAGCGTTTGACCATCTTGCACTGAGTAGTGGGCTTTGGACTCAGTATGTAGGCCCGTATGCTGTTTTCAGGGCCTCATAGAATCCTTTGTGATCCCCCGTATCTGCCCATAGTTGAGTTTTTGCAGCTAGATCGGTCCACCACCTGTTCTGGATGTCACGGAGTTTCTGTTGGAGCTTGCTGCATGCAAGATGAAAGGCTATTTTTCTTGCGTGACAAGATGGCAGTGCAAGGTGTGCTTGGTGGGCAGTTCTCTTCTTCCTCAACAATTCCTGGATTTCTTGATTGTTTTCATCAAAGCAGTCCTTGTTCTTCTTGAGGGAGAACCCTAAGGATTCTTCAGAGGATTGCAGGATGCTGCTTTTAATATGATGCCAAATTGTTTCAGGAGAGGAATCTGCAGAATCTGTGGAATGGTTATCAAGCTTAGTTTGAAGGTTTGCCTGGAATCTTTCTCTTACTGTGGCTGATTGGAGATCGTTAACTTGGAGTCTTCTCCTTGGGATACTGCCCCTTTTGGGTTTGAATTTGAGATTGAAGTTGAGTTTACAGCGCACAAGCCGATGGTCTGTTTGACATTCTGCGCTGGGCATCACGCGGGTGTGGAGGACATCGCGGACATCTATCTGTCGCACCAAGACATAATCAATGAGGTGCCAATGCTTAGACCTGGGGTGCATCCAGGTTGTCTTCAGACTATTTTCCTGCTGAAAGATAGTATTAGTGATGGTAAACTGTTCCTCCGCACAGAATTCTAGCAGAAATCGACCATTATCGTTGCAGTTTCCAACACCATGCTTGCCTAATATTCCTTTCCATGCTTCAAAATTCTTACCTACTCTGGCATTGAAGTCACCAAGGATAATGATCTTATCATCTGCGGGCACCTTTTGGGTAAGGCAGCGCAGGTCAGTGTAAAATTTATCTTTTTCAGCAGGGTCAGCTTGGAGAGTTGGGCATATCTACTAAAGATGACAACGTGTTGCTTGTTGTTTAGTGGAAGGCGTAGGGAGATAATGCGGTCAGAGTGACCTGTCGGCAGATTTTTGAGTTTAGGGACAATAGAGTTTTTGATCATGAAGCCGACACCTGAGAGATGTTTTTCGGTTCTGGGCTTACCTGACCAGAAGAGTGTGTAACCGGCACCGTGTTCTCTGAGGCTGCCTTCCTCGTGAAGGCGAACTTCACTGAGAGCAGCAATGTCGATGTTGAGATGAGCCAGTTCATGGGCAATTAGGGCAGAACGTCGCTCAGGACGTTTGCTGTTAGGGAAGATAAATATAAGCTCCTTTTTAAGATACTCCTAACTTTTTCATCCTCTTCTAAATCTAGTAATTAAAATATAGTTCCCTGACTTGGAGTTTTACCTTCTTGTATTGACTGTTCAATTTACTTAGGATTGGAATCCTAAAACGGAATTTACATTTGGGAACTATTATTTGGGTCAAATTGGGACTAGTGAATCAAAGCTTTGTTTATTTTATCGGCTCTCAAACAAGAGAATCGAACCTTTCCATACACACTGAAGAAGTTTCCAATAAACTTATATTTTCCTTTCATCAGGGAAAAATGTCTTAACTGCATGTTTTGGCTATAAAATGCACAGTGTGCAATGTAAGACTGAATTTATTTTGGAAACCTAAATTTAACTTATTCTTCAAGCCAATTAATTTAATAAAGTGGCAGAGAATTGAGCAAGGGGATGGGAGCATGTGGTGAGGGAATAGAGGGAATTGGAGCTTTTTCTTCTGGCAGCAGAGCTCTTCTTGGCTTGTCTGTCCTTAATTGTAGCCCTCAGTATCCTGGGTTTATTACAGAATTCCAGTTACTTTTTGAGTGTGCTGAAAGTTCATTTCCCTCTGAAATGGGAGTTGAGGAGAGGTGGGACAGATACTGGGGGAATCCTAATTTTTCCTATATTATGTGGAAAATCATTGCTTGTTTCCATTTGGATGTGTTCTTGAAGATTTCCTAATGCCACTGAACCATTCTTTGGGAAGAATTAAGGCCCAAATAAAATGAAAAGTCCAACAGGAAGCATTCATTAAGTGGTCTTCTAAAGGAGAATTTTTATTGACGGCATAATCAGGTGGAGGGGGATCAGATTTTCTAGAACTCACCACATAAAAAAACTTATCAAATTTAACTGTAGAAAGTTTTATGCTTTACAGTTCTGTGGAAATCACAGTGAAGCCATTTGTAGCTCTGTTTTCCTTATGACATTCCAATTGTGCTAGTGGCTTTGGGATAGGATGGACTGAAGCTTCAACTCTGGTTTTCATTTGTATTTGCCATCAAAGCCTGTACATGCATTTTGTGGGTGTAGCCTGTTCTATTCCAGGGAAAGTGGTTGTTTTAAACATTTATCTGCATGTGTTTGTGTAAGAATCATAATCAGAGGAGGAATGGAACTTCCTTTTTCCGTTTGCTTGGATGTTACTTGATTTTTTTGGTAAAAATGCATTGTTGCTGCTTTTCCCTGCTGCACACAACTCCTGGGGAAAAAATCACCTGGTCATTTTTACTCTTACCCTGCTTGGAGTTCCCTGGAACATCCCACAGCACATGGAATTGCAAAATGACCCTGAACACTGGGTGAATGTGTACTTCACAGCATGGTTGTAAAGACCACTGTTAAACCTAACTCAACTCCAAAGAAGTAATTTCCTCTTCCAGGGTGTGGAATTCGAGTCTTCCATGTCATTTGGAAGATGGGGCTGTGCAGTGGTGGCTTTGTCTGTGATTTACATGGAAACTCCAGTAGCTTTTTCAGATTTTGCAAATTCTTAGGAATTAATTCAATGAGATTTTTAGTTGTGTTCCTGTGTTAGGAGGGAGCACTTGTGTGGCTTGGTTTGGGGTGTTTTTTTTGACAACAAATAAAAGGAGAATTTGATGTTTTTCTGAATACTTTTAAATCTATCACTGCTGTAGGAGTTTTGAGTGTCAGATCCACTTTATGACTCTTGCATTCCAGGCTAAGAAGATGGGTTGGATGACTTCCTGCCTCCTGGAATAGGCTGTCCCAGCTCTGATTCCCACTGCCCTTGCTCTGCTATTTTTGACTCACCCTCTTTTTATGTAGCTGGTGTTGTGCATTGGAATAATTTTGTTTTAGTTTTTTATCTGTCTCCATTGACTCACAAGGGAAAACAGTATATGAATTTGCTTGTATAAAGCATTATTTCTCCTTACCTGAGATTCTCTTGTCCCCTCACATCTTCTGAATTTATTTTGTACTCACCAAGGTATATGGAAGGACATGGTAACAGTGATTAGAGGTAAAAGTTAAATGTAACAAAAAAATATTCCTTACCCAAAATGTTAACTGACTTGGAATGTAAAACGTTGTAGATGTTAAAGGCTCTTCTGAGGAAAGGATTCATGAAAACTTTCCTAAAAACTGTTAATATTAGATCAGCTTTTAAGAATTTGCTGTGTGCTTTGACCAAATACCAGACACATGAGATCATAAGAGCCTTTAGTTTTAAACTGTATTCATTGCTTACATGAGTAATCACTGAGAAAAGTTTGTCAGGAAGCCCAAGTTATGGGGTTTCTTAACTCTATAGTGCCAAAAATTAGTTCTTGCAAAATAATGTGGCAAATGTAGCTGTACTGTGGTTTGGTTTCTTGGATATAACCAGTGAACTGATGGTTAACTGGTGGCTTAGGTTAGAAAACTTTAGAAAAAGAGGTTTTTGTGAGATCAATTTGCAAGTCCATTATTCTGCAGTCTGGCAAAGCTCACTCCAACAGATTTCCCAAGGCACAGAATGGGAAGTTGGACAGTGTTTGTCAGAGAGCCAGAGCTGAGCCACTGTCCTGGAGAGGAAGAGGGGTTTGATTTACAGAGCTGTGTTCATGTCACAGGACTTTCACTTCTGGTTCAGTCCCTGTGAGGAGTTGACCTGGATTTTATGCACATATTAATATGCATGTGCATGCAAGGTGGGCTTTGAAAAGAGAAATCTGGGTGATACTTTGGATGGAAGCTACAAAAAAATACTGAGGGATGGGCAATGCTTGCTTTGAAAAATCTGAGTGGGGGTGCTGTTGGCATTGTGAGATGTGTAGTGTGGTCTTGGAAAATCCAGAGGCTGAGCTCTGCTATCTGGGAGGTGCTGGATACAAATCGTGTCCCTCCAGCTGTGTGTAAGCACTTCTGGGTACAAATCCTCTCCCTCCAGCCATAGGTAAGCACTTCTGCATACAAATCCTGTCTCTGCAGCCACTGCTGGACACAAATCCTCTCCCTTCTGCAGTTACAGCACAGTCCACCTGCACAGGAAGAGCTCCTTCAGCTTAGTCCTTTAGGTCAAAAATAACAGTTGCCTTAAGAATTATGGACATTCTCCCAGTTTATAGGAAGTTTCTCAGGCTCTCTGAACATGAGAAGCTTGTGGTGGAAATCTTGCAAGAGAAAGAAAGGTAGAAAGCTGGGACAATCTGTTTGGAATTAGTGATCCCGGAGTCCCACTGCAGTATGCCTGCAACCCTTAAGGTGCTTTGGAAAAAAAAACCCAAAACCAAAAGAGAAGGGAAGGCTTTCAATATACAAATAATATGATTGTCCTGAAAACTACTCCCCAACATAATTGGGCAGTTTTGTGTATAAACAGCTCAGTTCTGTGTTGTCTACAGTCCTTATCCCTCCTACTCCGGATGTGTGTGTGTGTGTGTGTGTAGGAAGAGGGTGGCATTTCTGTGCAGTCATTCCCTGAATGTTCTATATTAGGGAGGAGGATTTCCTAATGGAGGCTTTAATTACTTGGAGCTTTAAGAGGAAATATCTGTGGCAGGAATTGCTGGGAATAGTCTACCCTGAGCAGGGTATTTTTGCAAACAATTACATCTTACACAGGGTTTCTGCTCTAGGTGCTGCATTGCCCGCTCATGGTACAGGGTGACAAGTTCCCCTTAAGCTTGGAACATACAGTTAAGAGTTGATAAAGTTAAGGACATTCCCAATAACTAATTCTACTGGATTTTTAGGTGTAATAACTTACTTTTATAGTTCTTAAGCATGGCTCATGCTAAGGATATTTTGTGATATCAGAGGACTCATGATCCGACAGAAATATTAGAGATGCACAATTGGGGTTTGTGCCATACGTATTTTTCCCCCCTTTCCTAGAACCTCAAAATGAGACTACATTTTTTGGTGTTGTGTAGCAGAGTAGCTGCCCAATGAGTGAGTGGTTCTGTAAACCAAAGTGGGTTTGTTTGTCTTTCTCCTGTTTTTTGAATACACAACTTGGGCTAACTTTATACATGAGATCTTAATATTCTGTCTCACTTAAAGAAAAAAGGGGGAATAGGATGTAGCTTATGTCCCTTGTATAGGAGAGGCAGTTTCATGGTAGTTGTGCTGCCTCCTTCCAGCTGAATATCCTCTCTCAGGTCCTAATTGTTAGGGATTGAGGCTGATTTGTACTCTCTAGCTGTGATTACCTGTCTTGTGCTCTTGAAAATATCTGAATGTGTTATTCCTTTCCCTCAGTCCCTCAAAATATTATTGCATGGGGCAAATAATAAACATATATAGATCTGTGAGGAACATGGGGGCTTCCTGAGCTGCCTTTTTGGTATCTATGTGCTACCATTTCCATAGTATTCCAAGTTTATACTGGGAGCTAATGGGGGTCTGGACAATGCACGGAAGAGCTTGGAAAGCTGGCAGTTGACACATTAAGTTTTTAATTGAAAATTAACTCATTTTACTTTATTACAGGCATTTGGAAATGCAAAAACAGCACATAACAACAACTCCAGTCGTTTTGGGAAGTTCATTCAAGTCAACTATTTAGAGAATGGTATTGTCAGGGGGTAAGTACAGCATGGGGTGGTTGTGGGGTGATCTCTGCAGGAACTGGGGAAGCCTTGCTGGACATCAAATGTTTGAGAGTCTCTGACTGAGCTTTATGGAATTGCCAGGTCATGCATAATATCCTTACTTTGCTGTACAACTGGATCAGGTTAAGGATTTGCTGTTGCATCTTTACCTTCCTGCTAAATGAAGACTTTTTTGTAACACTCCATTTTGCGTTGAAAAACAGAAGATCTGAATTTTTAAGAGGAATTGGAGAGAAGTGAAATATATTTAAGGAAGCCATTTTAAAGAAACAGTTTAAACACCAATTAGAGAGATTAAAAAAGCGATAAGATTATTAGTTTAATTAATTGAAATTATGTGTCAAATGTGAAATATCCTGTGCCTGCATTTGCTAGTTTTGCTGCACTATGGAGTGACGGGAGCCATCACTGATCTTTGTGCTCCAGTATTTCCTTCCTTTGGATCATTTTCATGTTTGCAATCACATAAGTGACTGGGAACTCTGTAGCACATCTGCTTTGAGTGTTACTCTGAACAAGTTTGACAGCTTTTCAGACGGAGTCACACTAGCTCAGGAGATTGATACAATTTGAATACACTTGTTTTGTCTTTAGCATGAGAAAAAGCTGCTCAAACTTTGGCCTCAGTCATTGTATCTCACATCAAGGACTTTAAATCTCATTCAGGAGGTTACTTTGTCACACCGCGAGGGGATTTCTGTCTGGCTTCCATTCTAGGCTGGCATACACACTGTCCTGTTGGACTGAGAGTCACACAGTTACCTGGGATATTTTGGGGAGTTTTGTAGCCTTTACATTCCTTGTCAGATAACTGTTAATCTCCTGGGATAACATGTTGTTACTGTTCTGTATATCTTGTTTCTGTTTACAATTTTCATCAGCACTTTCCTTGCTTTGTCTGCCTGTTTCCAGTTATCTCCACTAAACCCAAGCGCTGCAGATAGATGTCCTTAGATATTTGTCTGTTTTCCAATCATAATATAGGCCTACTGAAATTCCTGTTTTAGGTTTAAGGTAGTGACTAAGTTATTCTCTTGTGTATTTTAGTGCAGATCTCATTATTTGAACTTATTTGAACTCTCTTGGCAGTTGTTGCCTGATGTTTTCTGAAGTCTTTTCTTTTTGTCCTCATGCTTTTTTCATTTTCTGGTGGCTCCTTAGGGCTGTTGTTGAAAAATACCTGCTTGAAAAATCTCGTCTGGTTTCTCAAGAGAAAGATGAAAGGTAAGAGATTAAAACAGTTTTCCAAAAGAATTCCAGTCAATGGAGGACTTTAAGAGCATCTGAAGTACATAAAATAAAAATCATATTTTCATGAGAGAAATGTATTGACTTTGTAGGAACTACCATGTCTTCTATTATTTGCTACTTGGAGTCAATGAGGAAGAACGTAAAGAATTTCACCTCAAGCAACCTGAAGATTATTTCTACCTCAACCAGGTAACCTGTGACAGGGGTTTACCCCAGTGCATTGTTAAGGTTTGTCTGCCTTTTATGTCAAAGATGAAAGGAAGCAGGACAGATTATACTTGTTTTCTTGTGATGTTTGGGCTTTGTTCTTTGCCTTTAGTTGTGAGTCTCTCTTCACAGCATAACTTGAAAATTGAAGATGGGGAAGATCTCCGGCATGAATTTGAGAGACTGAAACAAGCCATGGAGATGGTTGGCTTCCTTTCAGCAACAAAGAAACAGTAAGTAGAATTCTTTAAACTTTTGTTACTGATAGTTAATGTTCATGAGTTGCAATAAGCTCTATGTGCATTGGCATCACAAGCAGTTCAGTAGGAAGCAAGGAGACCTGAGTGTTTCAGGGCTTACAGACAAATTCTTGAAGTAGAATTGGCTCTGTTCACATGTTATAATGATCTCATAAGAAAAATTCTTATGAAATTCGATTTTTCTTCCTTAGGATTTTTTCAATACTTTCAGCTATTCTCTACTTGGGTAATGTCACATACAAGAAGAAAGCCACGGGTCGGGATGAAGGGTTGGACGTGGGACCTCCTGAAGTGTTAGACATTCTTTCCCAGCTGTTAAAAGTAAAGTATTTCTCTTAATCCCTAATGTTTGATACACCTATTTGTCATGTTCTGCCTCAGCATTTCACTTGGATATTCCAGTTGCTGTATCTTGATCTCCTTTTTAGTACTTCCACTACATTTGTCTTGTGGGAGGGGAAACAGATGAAATTGGGGAAATCATTTAGGTTAGAGATGGAGTATAACCTGTAGCATGGAAACAGAATTTGTTTACTCACCAGTAATAGAGCTGAGCAGGAGTAGATTCAGTGTAGGTGTGTTCTTTGCCACCACAGGGAAACATCTAAATGAATCCAAGCTGAGAATAATTTAAAGAAGTTGTAAATGGATGATAAATGTGGATGTTGTCAAAGAACTTGGGCTTCTCTGAGGAAGTTCTATGTCCACTGTTGCTGTCAAATTACTCATTGAGGAGCTGGAGGGCGACAGTAACTCTTGTTCTCTTGTTTTGAAGGTTAAACGAGAAATCCTGGTAGAAGTGCTAACAAAAAGAAAAACTGTGACTGCTAATGATAAGCTTATTTTGCCTTATAGTCTCAATGAGGTGAGTAAAAGAACATTAGTAGAATGATTTTAAATAACTGAAACTTACTTTTTTGGATTAAAAAGCTAATATGGTACACTTTGACATTGTGAAGGTGTTAGGAAAGTTAGAAGTTAGCATTAAAGGAAAATCATGATTTTATTTGTCTCTGCTGGGATTGCAATCCGTGAGTGACACTGGTTTGAAACAGAAATGCTTTTCTTTAAATGAAGTTCTGAACATTTTTTGATCTGCAGGCAATAACAGCTCGTGATTCCATGGCAAAGTCCCTGTACAGTGCTCTGTTTGATTGGATTGTTCTAAGAATCAATCATGCACTTCTTAATAAGAAGGACATGGAGGAATCTGTTACAGTAAGTTTCTCCCAAAACGAGTCTTTCCAGGCAGTTGTGTCCTTAGATCAATGATGTGTTCAGGTATCTGGGATAAATTTTGATCAAGAAGCCTGTGGTAAATTTCTTGGTAATATTTAATCATCTCTGGTTTTAGAATGGACAAAACTCTTAAATATTCAAAGTAAATATTCAAGTATTCAAAATCTATCAGCTTAGACTGCAATGCTTTCTGTACTGCTTATCTCTTGGGGGTTAAGGCACTGTATGACAGACTTTTAACTAGATTTCCATGTCTTCTTTTAGTGTCTGTCCATTGGTGTACTTGATATCTTTGGATTTGAAGATTTTGAAACCAACAGTTTTGAACAGTTCTGCATAAATTATGCAAATGAGCAGCTTCAGTATTATTTCAATCAGCACATTTTCAAATTGGAACAGGTAAGAAACAAGAAATAAAACTGTTTTTATCAAGAGCTCCTGTATTATGCAAACTTAACCTCTATTCTGCAAAACCCTGTGGCATAATTTTTTGAATATTTCTGGAAGTCTTACTTTTTTAACTTCTTGTTTCATTATTGCTTGTTATTGTTTGAAAGTAGTGGCTTTGCTCATCTATTTAGTGCTCTGTGTGTACTCATGGAAGTGAGATCTTTCTTCAGAGGGCTGGCACTAAGCTCCTATTTAACTGCAAAAACTAAGACAACATTCAGGTGATCCCAAATGAAACTGTAAAGTTTGATATTAGAAGTCTGTAGGTGAAGTGGGTTTGCTTTGTTTTAATGGGTAGGAAACAGTTTCTCTTATTTTTATCAGTTTTTAAGTATTTAATAAGTCTTTGTTGTTTTTCCCACCCAAGTGCATTTAGGGGATACAACTGTATGTTGTTACTGGCAGTAGTTCTGAGATCCTGATGTTACTGGCATGTGTTGATTTACTTGTTTGCAGATAGTATTATCTTACAGAGCACTTTGAGTGCTGCAGGAGCGAACAGATCCTGTTTCTAGACTGAGCTTTGGGGGCTTTTGCTCTAGAAACTTGGATTTTTTTCTGCTTTGTGTGAAAATGTGATTCTCAAGTCACTCTGCTGAAAGGAAGAAGTCATTCTGTAGTATGTGACTGTTTGTCAACAACACACAGATAAATTTAAACAAGCATTTTAAAGAAAGGAAAATTACTAAACATCCAAATTTTGTGTGTAAACATAATGTTGAGGTCCGTGTTTTGTAACTTATGACAGAACTGGCTATCCAGGCTGACCAGAGTAAGTAGTTGCATTGTCTTCTTTCTTTTTCTAATGCTGTTTTTCCAAGTAAGCTTAATCCTTGAATGACCCATTTCCTGTATCTCTTGCAGCCTGAAGGCCCTCAGGGGGATCTCTATATCTTTTTAAAGAAAGGCTTTTTTGTCTGTGGAAAATGGCACTTTAGTTGTGTAAGGCAGCACACACTGAGCAGTCTGTTGGGCAGGCTGAATTCTACCTACTTAAAAATAATGCATTTATCATCATCATCATCTAGAGCACTGAGAGGTGCTCTTTGTCCTTTGTTTAATATAAAACTTATTTAATTTTCTGTATGATATCTTCTTTTACTTTAGTATCTTATCATTAGTTTGTGGGTATTTACAACATAGGGACCCCTGGTGGCCTAGTGGTTAGCATGCAGGACTCTCACTGCTGCGACCCCGGTTCGATTCCTCGGTCCCCCGGGCAGATGGTAGCTCGTTAGCCCTGTGAGGCCATCCATCTATGAGAAGGTCACTCTAAACAAACCTACGTCCTGAGGACCTCACTGCCATTGTCCAAGCTTGCTTGGCCCCGGCAGATGAACCTTAGGATTAAAGGGTGGGCTCAGTTCAGCGCAGGCTGTGTCTCACCTAAAAAATCCATTGCGCAGGCTGGAAAGGTAAAAGACCTTTCCCCAAATCTTCGTTCGCGAAGACTGGCCATTATATTATTATATTTACAACATTAAGAAAATCTGATATTTTATTTGTAACTTAGCAGGAAGCTTGTCTTGTTGAGCATTTGATGCGTTGTCATTTCAGCAGAAAAGTTTCACGTTCTCTTGTCGGAGAGCTCCAAATTTTCTGAATCTAGGCAATATCCATTGCTTCCTTGGAGAAGTTCTGATGCTGTTTGTGTAGAGCTTAACTGCCTGTTTTGAAACTTCTGACAGTGCAATTTGAAAATTCTGGAGCTTGATAATAAGTATTTGTCATTTCCTGTAATACAAGAATTATGGAAGAGAAAAATAGACTTAAACTCCTCTGATGTGTCTACACAGAGCTTTACTGGAATGCTGTAGATGTAATGTCTAAGTCCAGGGTCAGAGGCTGTGATTGCTGGGAAGGCAGAGCACAGCAGAACATTCTTTTCTCTACTTTGGTTTTTAAATAATTCTACCCCAAACATGCACTGTTGAGTGATGTGCCTAAGTGGACCTTTAATTTGAGTCACTGCCTGCTGTTCTGTTCTAATTTATAAATTTTCCTTATTTCTGTCTCTACTAACTGAACTAACAAACTCCACTTGCTGTAGCTGTTTGAGGATGTGTTTTAAGCACTTAGAGCATAGGACATCAAAGGTCAGGGCACTGTACTGATGAGGGAATTTTCTTGAGCTACACAGGAGGAATATAAGAGTGAAGGGATCACTTGGCACAATATTGACTATACTGATAATGTGGCCTGCATTCACTTAATCAGCAAGAAGCCCACTGGCCTGTTCTATCTTCTGGATGAAGAAAGCAAGTAAGCAACAAACATCTTCTGGAAAAACATGTGTAGCAGGGAGGAGGGAAGGACTGAATGGGAACATGAATACAGCACTTGAAAAAGGAGAGGAATATTGTGGGAAGCAAAGGATCATTTATGACCCTGATTTACACTGTAGTTTGCTTCTAATGACTCCAATATGGTGGTGATATAAATTAATGCTAGAACTGAACTTTGGCTTAAGCAAATTTAGAAACTTCCATGTTTGTGGTTTACCATGGAATTACTAATTATTAATTAAAATAAAATGCATGTATGTAATTCCTTGGAACATTAAGTAGCAAATGTGGCAAATAGTTAATGTCCTAACTAAACTTGGCTGGTGAAATGGGACGAAACATTGACGTACAGAATATTCTGCTGTGTGTGGAGCTGTTTGGTTTGGGTCCAGAAATTAAGCCCACCTCTAAAATTCAGAGCAGGTGTAGAGATCTTGGACAATTAATACTTTTCACAAGGATCAATAGGTGTTCACTCTGTCACCGTAATTAACACACCCATATTTGAGAAGTAGCTGGCCTCTTTTGTTTTGTATTCCCAGTTTTCCACATGCCACCAACCAAACTCTACTGGCAAAATTCAAACAACAGCATGAGGAGAACAAGTTCTTTGTTGGAACCCCAGTGATGGAGCCCGCTTTTATCATCCGCCACTTTGCTGGAAAAGTGAAATACCAGATCAAAGTAGGTGATGGATCTGATGGCCATAAAATAATCCTTGCCTTTCTGAGGGAGTTTTTTGTCAGGGTGTAGGAAATTTGCTGGGAATGGGCTGGATTAAAGGGTACTCAGTTGTACTTTGGGTGGTGGTAGTGTAGACTGGAGGGTAACACTATAGTGAGAATTATTTGGAATATTGAGTTATTCTGAATAGTGGTACCTTAGGTCAAAGCACAGCTTGTAGTTCAGTGTGGCTGTTTTTCAGGATTTCAGGGAGAAGAACATGGATTACATGAGGCCAGATATCGTGGCTCTGCTGCGGGGCAGCGACAGCGCGTTCGTGCGAGAGCTCATTGGGATGGACCCCGTGGCCGTGTTCCGCTGGGCCGTGCTGCGCGCAGCCATCAGGGCCATGGCTGTGTTCGCGGAGGGAGGACGTCAGAGGGCTCAGAAAACTGCAGGTATGGCAGGGAAAACTGCTCTGGGAACACTGAATCCTCTACAGTTGGTTAGTGCTCGCTGGCAGAACCAGCAGGTTTGTGGTAAAACCTCATCAACTGGTCACAGTCTTTGGCACTGAGGGCAAAGCGACTGGTGAAAATGGTTTAACAGTCACACGTCAAGGAGGTTGTCACTGTTTTACCTGAAATTATTCAGCTTTCCACCTCCAATCAGTGCACCATGTCAAGCTGTGCCAAATTTGAAGTCCTAGTTGGTCAGAGCATAGTGCTGATAACACCAAGGTTGTGGATTTGATCCCCACACGGGCCATTCACTTAAGAGTTGGACTCTGATCCTTGTGGGTCCCTTCCAACTCAGAATACTCTGTAATGTTCTGTGAAGCTGGGGAAGATACTTCTAGTTCTAGTATGCATTCTCATCTTATCACTAGTTTTGATCTTCTTAGAGCTCTCTGAAGTTTCAAATGAGTATTCATAGTTAAAATTAATAGTTCATAACTATTAATTTTAAGAAGCTTTTCTGAGCAGCTGCAATTTACTTTCTAGAAGTAGGGAGTTTGAGAAGCAAAGTGCTGTAGCTGGATAAAATACTAAATAAAAACTCCAGGCCCTTGGATAGATATTTTTCTTGTTACAGTTGATGGGGTGGTTTTTTCTGTCTGTTATGGTCGTATCTTTGTCAAAATGCAACTTGTTGGTTATTTCCTGACAGGAGTGGTACGTCAAGGACCCAGAGTTCCCCTTGCTGAACTCCAGAGATCCAATACTCCAGTAGAAAAAGTTTATCGGTGAGAAAACATCCTTAACCTGTCCAGGGAAAAGAGCTGAATTACTGAGTTGCATTTTCATATATCAAATTGTCAACTAGATCTTTCCACAAGGACAGCAAGTTTCATTTCTTCTCTCTTGTTTTCTTTGGCCTTTATAATACTATGAAAACAACAATGCAGCTCATTTTATGTAAGACCCAGTGCTACCACATGTTGGGGAGAGCATCAGACCCATTTACCACTGGGGTTTTGAGTTCTCTGTGCTTGGTGTGTGTTGCTTTTAGCATTGTGTGTTTGTCTGCAGCCAGTCTGTGTCACTGAAGGATTCATAGGAGCACTCATGTTTTTGCAGCCTTGTGACATCATTAGGAGGGAGGCATGTGCTACAGAACTGCCTCCAGTGTTCTCTATAGGCAGATTTGCCTTTCTATGGAGTATTTAGGCTTTATACATGTTCCTTTTTCAGCTACTCAGTGCTTGATTTCTCATTTGATTGTTCTGAGGATTACGCTATAAATGCTTTCCAAGACTTCATTCCTTTCCATGAAAACAAGAAGTAAGTAGCAATAGGCCTGAACTTCCAGGCCAGGGAGGCACATTTACAGGCCATACTGGCCTTCTGAGAATCCTATGGGTGGCAATGAAGCCATGGAGCACACAAAGGGGTGACTTCATGCTGCTTCCTAATTACTTCGTCCTGGACAGCCTCTGTCACTTGGGGCAATTAAGAACTGAAGATCCAATTTGGGGGAAAGGATTAGTCATAGAATAACAGATCTGTTTCCTTGGGACATCTTAAAACAAATCTTGATATTCCAAAATATTCAGAGGTACCAAGGGAAGCAACAGCTCTCTGTAATAGTGCTGCTGCTCAGAATGGTGAGAGCATCTAACAGTCAGAAGTGATTCTTACACTGTTATTTTTAATTTGTGCCTCTTTGGAGAGTAAAGAAGGTAAGTTGGGTGCCAGGACACAACACTTCACAAGCACGGTGCATGCTTAAGGAATGGAATCTGCCACGAATTAGGGACCACCCCAAGCTTACTTTGAAAAGCTAAACATGAATAACTTTGAAATGGAAATGAAAACCAACATTTCTTCAAGTATCCTCCTAACAACTTGCTTGTAACTTACTTTTCTGATGTGTGTTTAAGTAGCCTCATTTTAGTAATCAAATATATGTTAAAAATATTTATTGTTGATTATTAAGAAGCTTATATCTATCTGAAAAGGATACTACTTGGCTAAACAAAAGGGTTCCCTGCCCATTAAGTACATTTTGCTAACTTTCTCTCCGTTTTCTGAATTGATGGCTCAAGAATTTACATTAAAAGGTAGAATTAGAGAGTAAGTTTAGAATGAGACCCTGGCAATTAAATTTTAGGGCACTGATGGAGTAGAAAGTGCTGACTTGACATCAGAATCATTCACGCTTAGGAAGAAGTAGCCTGGGATCAACCTGCCACAGTTTGGAGCATACTTGATGATGGGATCTCTTGGGGTTTTAACTCCTGTTTTCCCTTCCCCCTCATTGCTGTGTATCTCTGTTTGCCACCTTTGTGTTGCTGTGGACCATTTTAGAGACATGCATGAGCAGATCATCGCCAGTATTAAAGGACTGCCCTGGCAGGGGGGGGATCCCTGCAAGCTGCTTCGGTCGCTCAGCCGCCTTCAACACCGCTCCCACTTCATGTGAGTTCTGGTGCTTTGGTGATTGCTTTGAAAGTGCAACAAGAACCAAGCAGTTACTCCACTCCCTAAAAAAGATACCTGTCTCAAATTTGTCTTCTGCAAAAAACTAAGCAAGACAATGAAGAATAAAACATCTCTTCTGAAAAGTAGCTTGTAGGGAATGCTTTGTTGCTTCATTGCATTAGATGAAAGTTAAACCTGCTTCTCACGTAAGCTTGCTTTAAACCCGAGTATGAGCTTGTTGTTGCAAAATATTCAACAGTGAGATCTCTCACAAGGTATAAGGAATGGTTTCCTGAAATTCAGGATGCAGAGGCTGGATATATTCCTGGGTTAAGAGTATTTACATGTGCAATTCTGTGCCTGTGTCAGAAAATGAATCTGGGCTCCGTTATATAATAAGTAACTGTATAATTGTATAATACATAAGTAAATGTATAATAAGTAAACTTGGTGGCACGGAGCTGGAACCTGCCTCACACATGCTTAGAGTCAGCACGTTTCTGTTTCTAAGAGCTTCCACTTGTTCACCTTCTGTGTGTGGATGGGAGCAGTGCCTGAGGTGTATCCTGCTCCAGGCAGTTCTGGGAATGAGCTCAGACATTCCAGAATTCTCAGGTGGGGTGCTGGGACATGCATTGTCCTTCTGGGAGTAGTTAGGTACTTTCACAGAGGATCTGCTGCAAGCAACAGTAACTTGTGAGTCAAATATTTTTCTTTGGTAGTGCCTTAGTATTAAACGAGAGTTCAGTGACTGTACAGTTCAATAGAATAACTCACACTGAAATAGTCTCTGCAACAGTGCAGTTTGGAACAGCTTTAACTTCAGAGAAAATCTTTCACTTTTGAAAGCTTTCAATACCTACAGAGTTTATTTAATAAAAAGACATTGTTCTTGTTGCAATGCAGTTTGCATTTCTTGCATTGATTACTTGCGAGAGACACGCATGAACACACCCTGCTGTTTTTCTTCTGTCCTTCATCTTGTCTCATATAACTTATGGCTTGCTGAAATAACAAAAAATCATGTGTATTTCTTTCCTAAATTATATTTATCTTAACAGGAAAAGTAAAGGTATCAAACAGAAGCAGATCATTCCCAAGGTAAAGTTATTCAGAAAACTTAGATTTCTCTTTTTTGGGTTTTTTTTTTTTTTTGCACTGTGAACTTCATTTTGATTGCCAGAACTCACTGCAGAAAATATTGTTTCCCGGGGTAGGAAAGTTGTGTTATTTATGCTCTTCTGACAAGCTAAGAATAGATAAATGTTCACCTTTATAAGAATTGTTAAACATGAAAAAATTGTGAGCTGGCATCTGTTTAATTAGACTGGAGATGCCATAAATGCATGAAGTCACTTCAAATCAGGGAAGGCAAACACAGTGATTATGTAATTCTCCTTGTTTACCTTACAGTCTTGGGATGGGGCAGTGGAAAAGTTTCCCTCTTAAGGTGTGTTTTTGTCCAAAATAGAAATAATTACAAAATGTAACATGCCATTGAATGTGGAACTCTAGGTAGCTGGTTTCATTTTTACTCATTTGGATGCAGACAGAAGTATTTCCCCTTTAACTGAGACCTGCACTTTGTTGATTATGAAAAATTTCTTCTAGAACTTGCTGGATTCCAAATCGCTGAAGCTCATAGTGAGCATGACTCTGCACGACCGAACCACAAAGTCCCTTTTGCACTTGCATAAGAAGAAGAAACCCCCCAGCATAAGTGCCCAGTTCCAGGTAGGTGACACACCCCTGGTGCACCCTCAGGGAACAGGCCCTCCTGGGCTAATCTAGGCTAGTCTTGCTTGGAAAACAATGGGTTTTATTCTTGAGATTTGTCTGAAGTAGGGTTGTTACTGGATTAAAGTCAGTGCATTTAAAGACTCCCCTTATGCTGTGAAATGTGTTAGTTCTCTGTACCAACCAGCCTCATCCTTGTATGCAGATCTAGTGCTACTGTTACAGCATAAGCAAACCCTGCTTTAAATTCTCTTAAGAAAAGGTAAAAAGCAAAGACAGGGATGTGCTGTGGAGTGTGGGAGAACCTCTGCTTGGATGAAAAAGGATTTTATATAGCCAAGAGACCTGAAAGATCTTATTCCTGAGGCAGAAGCTGCACTGCAGTCAAACACAACTCAAAATGCTGATGTCTGAAGAAGAAAAATGTTTCTGAATGTTTCATTTCAGAATTCACTTAATAAGTTACTGGAGACCCTGGGCAGAGCTGAGCCCTTCTTCATCCGCTGCATCCGCTCCAATGCCGAGAAGGTGAGGCTGCCCTGGAGCTGAGCTGGGCGCTGAGGGTCTAAGGCTCCAGCCGTGTAGTATCTCTCTTTCAACTTGTTCACTGTCACTCTTCAGGCACTCACTGCATGTTGTCTGCTGATCTCTTTCAGAAAGAGATGCTTTTTGATGAAAACTTGGTGCTTCAGCAGTTACGGTACACGGGCATGCTAGAAACTGTGAGGATCAGGAGGTCTGGCTACAGTGCCAAATACACATTCCAGGTATATAAGGAACTGCATTGTGCTTTCAGAAATATCTGCTCTATTTGGAAAAGCACATGTTACCTCAGAGTCTTTTGTGGCTCTTCATATGAAGCTCATGACTTGGGGTGAACTGTAAAAATGCCTTGTCGTTTTGAGAGAGCCTGCGTGGTAAAAAGTTGTAGTTCAACTATTGTGAGTCATCTGCCAGTAAGTTGTTCCCTGTTGCATGAAGGAAAGCATTCTGAATGCATTCAGTCAGTGCTGCACAGTACTGCTTCCATGTGGGAGTTAGTTTTCTGTAAAACAATCAGGTAGCT
This sequence comes from Neopelma chrysocephalum, assembly GCF_003984885.1. Taxonomy (NCBI): domain Eukaryota; kingdom Metazoa; phylum Chordata; class Aves; order Passeriformes; family Pipridae; genus Neopelma; species Neopelma chrysocephalum. The sequence goes on along the minus strand of NW_020897826.1, from coordinate 607,733 downwards.
TTAGGGATCACGTACAGGTGATCTTTACCATTAACTGGACTGAAGCCTGCATTTTACAGAGTAGAAAAAATAGTTCTGTTTGAAGTATTTTCAGGTTTCTGTAGCATAAATGTCTTAATCAGATTTATGTTTTAAAGCTAAAACTCTAAACTTGTGAATTGTCTTCTAACTTTGGTCTCTTGCTGTCTCTGCTTTTCACAGGAATTCATAGACCAATTTCAGGTGTTACTGCCCAAAGGTGCCAAAGCCTCTAAGGAAGACATTTGTGCTTATTTGAATAAACTAAAACTGAATGAAAGCTACTATCAAATAGGGAAGACCAAGGTCTGTGAAACTTTCTGTAAGGCAGTAAGAAACATTGATGTACACTGCAAAATTCAGTGCAGTTCTTTTGCAGGTGTTACTCTTCTATGCATTTTATACTTAAATGAGCTGTTTTAACTAGCAAATGTTGACACAGATGTCACAGTTGCCTCCTTGGTTTTAATGCCAACCTGTTTTCTTGACACAGTACAAATCTGTATTATATGGATATTTTGGGGGGGATTGGTGCTATTGGCATTTGTCAAACAGGTCGATGTTTTCATTTTAGAAGGGACCTGTGATTTGAAGGCTGTAAATACAGTTGTATGTTTTAGAATGCAAATTCTGAAATTTAAAAGGACTTTTAACTTTTTGGGCATGCTGTCAGCCAGTAAGGTTTGGTGCAGTGCTAATCATTACCATTATCTCATTATACCTCCAATGGGGGCTCAAAGACTGCTGTTAACTGCTTTTTGATGAACTTCTCTTTAACTGGGCAGGTTTTTATGAAAGAGGCTGAAAGGCAGATACTACAGGATACACTACACAAAGAAGTGATCAGGAAAATCATTCTCCTCCAGAGCTGGCTCAGGATGGTTTTGGAAAGGAGGCGCTTTCTCAGGACACGGCAGGCGGCCGTTGTTTTACAGGTATCTTTAAGAATTGCCAACCTTGTTTTCCCAACAAACAAACTGTGGTGTAACACTCCCCACCTTGAAGAAGCCCTCTCTTACTTCAGAAATCTCCCTTCCAGGCCTGCTGGCGTTCCCGCTGTATCAGGATGGCCCTGCAGAGGAGCAATGCTGCCATCGAGATCCAGGCAGCCTGGAGACGGTACCGGGAGCGGAAACACTTCCTGCAGCACAGGAGGAGGATTTGTCTCCTGCAGGCCCTGGTCAGAGGGCACCTGACACGTAAGAGGTAAAGGAGGAGGAGCAATATGACTCAGCTACTCGGCTTCACCTGCCAAGCTCAGTTTGTGTGATGTTTTGACTGAATAAACAACTTAATAAACTGTTGCCCAGAGAAGCTGTGGCTGCCCCATCCCTGAAAGTGTCCAAGGCCAGGTTGGACAGGGCTTGGAGCAACCTGGGCTAGTGGAAGGTGTCCCTGCCTATGGACACTGGATGGGCTTTAAGGTCCCTTCCAACCCAAACCATTTTGGGACTCTATGAAGTTAAAGATAGTTATTACCACATGATATTTCAGTATCAAGTGACCAGTGGTGTGTGGACACTGGTTAAGTGCTCAGGACTTGAGCTTTACTGAGCTGAGCTGCACTGATGCTGCCAGTCCTGACAAGCAGACACCTCCCTGCAGGCACACTGGGACTGTAGCTGTACTTTGTGCTTGTATTGCTATTTGGGCTGCATTTAAGCAGTTGGTACTTTCTTTGACCGCTGGGCATTAAATATTTGTGTTTTCATCTTACAAATTCTTAACAGATATCAGGAAATGGCTGTAGAAAGGCAGAAAGCTGAAGAAAAGCAGAGAGAAATGCAAGAAGATGAAGACAGAGAGGATGATAAGAGCAAGCATGAGCAGAGTGAGCCAGCAACACATGAGCTACCTGTGAAACATGAAACAGAGCTGAATCAGGCTACTGGGGATGAAGATCGAGCTCAGAATGAACAAGCTGAAGATCGAGCTCAGAATGAACAAGCTGAAGATCGAGCTCAGAATGAACAAGCTGAA
>NW_020897826.1:442486-605725 GCF_003984885.1 Neopelma chrysocephalum | reverse complement strand
CTCAGAATGAACAAGCTGAAGATCGAGCTCAGAATGAACAAGCTGAAAGCCTAGGTTCATCTGAAAACCTGAATTCATCTGAGATAGCCACATTACCCCAGAAGAACACCACAGAGGGCTCGGAGAAAGTAACCACCAGCCGGGAGAAGAGGGAATCCCGTCGGCAGAGGGGGCTGGAACACAACGACTTGCAGAACAAGCACGTCCTGTTGTCCTTCGAAGGACCATCTTCACTGTGCCTTGAGGAACAAACCACTTCTGAAGAGGCCCTGGAAACTGTTCCAGTGCCAGAGAAATCCACAGCACAAGATTATACTGTTCCTCAGGGAAGCAGTGAGGAAGAGAAAAGTCCAAGTGAAGAAAAAGCCCTTCCAGATACGCCACCATCAAGTGAGATAAAGGAAAGTGGTTCTGTTCCTGAGCAACCACCTGTATCAGAAGAGGGTGATGTGGCAGCTGATAGAACAAAAACACATGGGAATCAGAGTAACCAAATAAAAGGCAGCCAAAGCTTTAACTGCCCTGAAAGGCCCACAAATCTTGCACTGAATCTTCATAACATGTTGTCAGCTACTGGGAGCTTTCGGAGTCCATCTGACCCGTGGGCAGATAAAAACAAACGTCTTGGTCAGAGGGCAACCAAAGACCTGGATAGTCCCACTTCTTCTGCAATCCAGAGATATGTGGATGACCCAGAGAAGCTGAAGTACAAGAGGGAGAAGTGGAAAGGCAAGAGACAGTCTGATGCTGGTCAGAATGATGTGCTGAGTCAATCCTTGGATGGAAGGACACGTGTGGATAAGTCTCCTCAGGATCAAGTGGAGTAAGGGCAGCTTCCTTTTTATTTACTTTACAGAAAACAGATATCTGGAATGTTTAAACATAAATGGAGAATTCCTGGGAGCCTGGCCATATTATGGGAGCAAATGGAGCTATGAACAACTGGTTTTCCTTGGCTCCTAGTCCTGCAGGGAATCTGTTTTCAGAAGCTCACAAAAGATACAAAGCCTGCCTGGTTGAATTAAAATGGAGAGTCAGGGCTTTAGCTGAAGTAGAGTCTGGAGTGTATTTTCATGTGTCTTTTATCCATTGAAAACAAAATTTTAGTGAGCTGCAGTTTGCAACCATCATCCCTCTGATATGGCAGGAAATCTGACATTCCTGTCTTTTTTCACTTGTCCAGTAAATTTTGCATTTAAAAGTGAGTTGCAAGAGCTGATCAAGATTCTGTCTCAGATATAACATCGATATGTATGTTATTTAAAAGTTGTTAAATATTAAGGGGCTACAGACTTAATTAAAATATATATTCGGAAACTTATCCTGTAACATTGCAGGAAGAAGGGGAGTTCAGCTTCATTAAGTGATCTCTCAACACTGGCCCAGACTGTTGCCATGAATCAGGTACTGATGCTATTGTGTATATTTATGCCTAATTATCCTTGCTTATAAATATTAAAGAATTGTAAACAATTCTGTAGTATTCTGTGTGCCTGTGTTCCTTCAGGTTGAATTTTTTTTTTTGGTTTGATATCCATGTAAAAAAAAATCTTTAGCATATATTATACAAGAGTTTGAAAACTTAATTTTAAATAAATGGATCTGTGGTTAAAGCATTAAATATACTTGGATCTTATATTAGTATGCTAATATTTTTAGCTAAAGTCTTTTGTGTTGATGAAGCAAACTTTTTTTACCATTCTATTTTTTAAACCATTTAGACAATCTATTTCACTCACAATGTAGTTTTTGATGCCTCCTCTCTACTGTAGCAATCACCAGATATGATAGAAGAAGAAAAAGGCACCAAGAAATACCCTGTGCAGAAGAAGCCCAGTGACCACTTACCTACCTTGGACACGGCTGTTCCTGTGCAACCAGCGAGTCAGCAGGGAGATGCCAAGTATGTGCTGTGTGTGTGACTGGCCTGTCTTTGAGAAAATGGGGGAAAAAAGGATATTTTCCACTTGTGCTTGAATTGGGCATCTTGAGACTGCAGTTGTGGAGAGACACGTGTTGGCATCAGCTACCGGAGTGGCTGTTACTGCACTGTTGCAGTGGGCCTGATATCTGACCCTGCTAGGGAACAGCTTCTCTGCTTCTTGCATAACACTTGTCTTTGAACCGATTCTTTTTAAAATAAGAACCAATTTACGGCTCAGATCAAAGGTTCTTGTAGTGTAATACAACCCCAAGAGAAAAGCTGAAGAACCCAGCAAGCATGTGATGCCACTTCCCTGGCCTGCTCCTCCAGCTTGTGACACTCTGCAGCTTAGGGACTTCCTGAGCCAGAAATAGTGTTCTGGATATGGAATGTGTTGTCTCTGTGTGTGCTGAAAATTGTGCTCTAATCTAGTAAATATCAGAAAGTCCAGGTGTGCTTTCACATTGTCTTTCTTTTTTTGTGCTGCTCATTTTTCTTGCAGGTTGGACCTAAAATGTTCCTAATACAGGTTAATCCTGTTGTATGTAACTATTATGAGCCTGTTCTTGTAGCAGAACCAGCTTCCATTTCTAATGGGACACACTTGTATCTGCTTTTGTGTTCAGGTCTGCTTTTAAAAGTCCTTTGCGTAGACTTTTGGGGAAAAAGCCAGACAAGAAAATTCCAAAGGAGAGCTCTGATATGATTGAGGAAGGAGATGGCCTCTCCCTTGTATCTTGTGTCCTCTTTACAGACACAGGAGGAACTCAGAAAGTTTCAGAAGGTGAGTTTGTGTGATTTAACCCTTAGCATGCTGTGTCTTTTCTGTGAGGTTTTGCATGGCTATAGAGGAAACAAACTGCAGAATTCACCCTGATTTAATGTGCAAATTGATTTCTTTCCCAGCTTCTTCTGGGCAGCCAGGCCGCCCCCAGGCAGTGAAGGAGATCAGCAAAGCAAAGAAGAACAGGACCATAAAGATCAGCAAGATCTCGAGCGTGTCCCAGAACTGGCGAGCGTCCATGGTCCGCGAGATTGCAAATGCCAATGAGCTGAAACACCTGGATGAGTTCCTCCTCAACAAGGTAAGAGGAGGTAAAATTCAAATCTATGTTCACTGGTTGTGTGGAATTTTAGAGCCTACTTTTCTAGCTACAAGTTTTTGTCATAATTTAAAGCAAAGTGGAATTGATTGGATGTCTTGACTGAGTTAAGTCTGTATTAGGGCCCTTCCTATTCCATTCTTGAAGTCTCTGAATGCATTATATTGCATTAAATACTCAGGCCATTCATGTTAGTTCTTCATTTGTTTACAAATGAATGGGCAGCAAAAGTTGTATTGAAAAAAAAAAAGCATGAGTTGTAAGGAAATATTTCTCTAGAGCTGAACTACTCGACTCTCCCATTTTGTATCATCAGCACAGTGTATTAAGAAACATTGTTTTAAATAATTGGAATGGAAGCTCAACTCTGGTGGGGTGTTCTTGTTTTAATGACATCTGATGCAGGTGTATTTGTCTTCTAGATCAATGACTTACGCTCCCAGAAGTCTGGTGTTGAGTGTTTGTTTTTTGAAGCTACAGAGAAGTTTAGAGGAAACATCAAGACCATGTACTCTGCTCCTGTAAGTAGTTAAGTCTCAGTAAAGGAAAGTTGGCCAGCAATAAATGAGTTGAGTGTGCAGGTTAAAGGCTTGGCCTGCAGCTCTTTAACAAAGCAGTTCAGCAATTCTTAGTGTAAAGTTCAAAGCTGAATGTTAGACTCATGTTACAGTTCTGCTGTAATCTTAAGCAGATTTCTTTGTTTCCCTTTTCACATTCACTCAGCCATAAATTTATTTTTAGAAATGGACGGATTTTGCTGTCTTCAGCCTCTTAATGCTGCTGTGTTTAGACACCAATGAGAGGTGCCAACAGCTTTTCCAGTATCCTTCTGACACTGCCTTGTCTCAGCCAAGTGCTGTTGGACAGTGCAGTAGACAAGTCTGTGAACTTGTTTCTGTCATGGGCTGTTATCTTTGACTTTGATCATGGCTGTGCTTTCTCACCTCTGAACTTAAACACATTAAAATATGAAATTGCCTCAACACTATCCAAAAAGACTGTCTTACAAGTATTTTTCCCTTCTCTAGAATGGACAAATCCATGTTGGCTACAAAGATCTGGTGGAAAATTACCAGCTTCTAGTTACAAATCTGGCCCAAAAAAGAGAAGAGAAAGAAGTCAAGCTGGTTTTGAATCTCTTCCAATCCCTTCTGGATGAATTCATCAGAGGATATACAAAAAAAGACGAATCTGAGCAGCCCAAGGTATAAAAGTTATTCTGTTACTGGCTTATGGGATGATGAAACACTGTTACTGTCTCAGCATAATGGTTACCTTAGAAACCTTTTCCAGAGCATTCTTTGTTACTTGGCAAACACTTGCCATACACACATTATGTGTGTAGCAAATTCTGATTGCTGATACACCTTTTTGGAATTGTTAATCTTTTAACTTTCAGATTCTGAAGATGTTAAGAATAAGTGTTTGTGCATTTTCTTTGATAAAAACATAGGAGTTCTCTGGAGGTTTGAGAGCTGGAATTGCTTTGTCATCAGGCAGTGAGCTCAGCTGGTTTTTAGGAAGTTGGTAGTGTGAGCTCAGACAACCCAAGCTGAAGCTGCAGGATAGTGTCTCAAATGTCTGGAGGTGAAGTAGAGCCTGGGAAACTCAATAGCATAAAAAGGGAATGGAATATCTGAATTTCAAAGACTAACAGCGGTTTTGTATTCTGCTGCAGCAAACCAAAGCCCAGAAGAAGAAACGAAAACAAGATCGTGCAGTGAGTACTTTTTTTTGCAATAGTCCAAGTCCTCAGGTGCACTCACAGAACACAAACACCCTTGGAAGAGTGATTTTTGTGCTGATGTTCTGTTTTATTTTGCATACTAATTCACTTACCTCATACGAAGATGTGACATGATATAAAACTGTTCTTCATAAATCAGAAATCTTGCTTTTATGCAGTGATTGGTGGTACTCAAACATTTTCTTGCTTGTCCATAGCACCTTTTAGAAGCCAATGGCTTTCTCAATAATGGACTATTTAAAGGAAAACAGCTATTGAATAGTAACAACAAACTAGAGCTCATGTATTGCACTGATGAACTTTAAGGCAGCAAGCTAATTATGAAATGATCCAGCAAACTCAACTGCCTTAAGATAGGGTGAAATTTGGTTTTCAAGTTCAAAGCCTTCAGTTGTAAATTAAAATAAAGTGGAAAATCTGATACAGGGTAAATGGTTTTATTAAAAATAATAATGATTTTTAAAAGGCAAAAACATTCACTAATTCCTTTCTGTCTCCCACCAGATTGAAGAACACAACGGCCACGTGTTCACAAACTACCAAGTGAGCATCCGGCAGTCATGTGAGCACTGCTCATCCTACATCTGGCCCATGGAAAAAGCTTGTCTGTGCAGTGGTGAGTAAACACCCCTCAGCCTTCCTGCTTAGGTTACCATATGTGCAAACTGCTTGTAACTTTGGCTGCTACAGATGGGCCTTAGTGAACAGTACATGTGGATTATATAGGCAGTGAATAAAACAAGGTGCTAATGTGTGTTTTAATGTGATTTGGATGCTTGTAACAATTGCTCCTTTCTCTCCAGTTTGCAAGTTGACTTGTCACAAGAAGTGCATGTCCAAAATCCAGAGCAGCTGTACCTCCTGTGGGAAAAAGGTAAGGCCTGTGGATCTGGGATGGGGTTCTGTGGTACCATAAGTTTTGCATGCAAAACACTGCCTTTGTTTCTCAGCAAAGGAACAGTGGATGTCCCGGCACTGAACAAAAATCACCTAAACACTTCCCTTCTCTGCATGTAGTCAGGTGCAGCTCTGCACGTGCAGAGACAGAACATTCTTCTAAGAGGTGATGCTTGAGCTAATTTGGGAACTCTTCTTTCAGAGTGTGTGTGCAGTGTTGGACAAACTGATAAAGAAATCCTTCAGTGTGAACCATAAGCATTCTTTATTGCTGCAGCTCAGGAAATCTGCCTTATGCCTTGCGTGTAGCAAGCTAGAATAAAACACTCAGCTTTAGTTTCTGGAAGCATAAGATAATTGTAGCATGAAACAGTGGAATTTCCTAGCTTGGGAACAGGATTCACAGTACTTGGCCTGTATCTGTTCCAGAATGAGCAGGATGCAGAACCACGACACTTCGGAGTGAGTGTGAGTTCCCTAACCAGCGAGAGGAACTCGGTCCCTGTTGTCATGGAGAAGTTGCTAGAGTATGTGGAGATGCACGGGCTCTACACAGAGGGGATCTACAGGAAATCAGGGTCAGCAAATCGGATGAAGGAGCTCAAACAGTTGCTGCAAGCAGGTCAGGCACACTTGTCCACCCTTTGGACTTCCTTGCGATATCAGCTTTCCCTGCAATTCTCTTCTATCTGAAAGTATCTGGCATGTTCTGGTGTTTTAAAAACAGCTTTTTGGTGACCATGCAGGCTGTAGTATTTTTGTTGGCTGCCAAAAGCTGCTTAGTACCTCTAAATTACTATCTTTTGTTGGTTTGTTGTTTTTTTTCTTTTCTTCTGAATTGCCACTCGGATTCTGTCAGTGGGAGAGTTGAATTGTAAGGAGGAATGAATTGCTCTAAATAAAACATTCCTTTTCAGATCCAAACTCAGTGAAGCTGGAGAATTACCCGATTCACACCATCACGGGGATCCTTAAGCAGTGGCTGCGGGAGCTGCCAGACCCACTGATGACATCGGCGCAGTACAATGATTTCCTCCGAGCTGTAGGTAGGTTTTAAAATAATTTTTTAAACATTTCTCCTTTAACTCATTATGCTCTTGGGAAAAGAAACTATTAAGATGCTCATGCTGGATAAACAGCTCTTTCCAGTGCACTTACAGCAAGGATTTTAGACATTTTATGTAAAACACTTTTCAGGGAATTTCTCCTCTAACTTACTTCATCTTGCTTCGAGATTCCTTTTTTTTTGGGGGGGGGAAGGGATTGTAGCATAATATCACTATACAGCTGCTCTTTCTGTAAACAGTGAGATTGTAAATAAGTTGCCTTTCATGCGTGTTTTTTCCTCTTTGATGGTCTAAACCAGATCTTAATATCCAGATATCCCAAATCCTTAAATTCTTTTAACTTCAGTGGGATTAGGGCATCCTAAATGTTGTTGTAGGTCTTGATCAGTCACTTGATGATTAACAGCAGCAGCATTTGAAAATGCAGGACAATTGCAGTGCCATGAGGGGTGCTTTAACATTCAATTATAACAGTTGGTGAATGAAATGACAGTGAGACTTCTAAGAATTTGCAAATTTTAGCTTTCCACTAGCCTTGCAGAACATTTATCACCTTGTGCTTTCTCCCTTTGTGCAGAACTACCAGAAAAACAGGAGCAACTCTGTGCCATTTACAGTGTCCTGGAACAGCTCCCACAAGCAAATCATAATACCCTGGAGCGACTCATCTTCCATCTTGTCAAGTAATGAGTGTAATTACTTCATTTGTAGAGAAACTGTGTGACTCTTAAGTGCTTCTTGGAAGCTTTTTAAAGCCTTAAACTCCTTAAGTGTTAGTGTGGGACTTGTGCTGCTGGTTTAGACATGAAAGAATTGAAGTTGATAATTGTGCTTGAGGACAGATGCAGGGTAACTTCTACAACCTGGTGTGTTTGGATCAAATCAGGTAAGAACAACTTTGAAGATAAGGTAGATCTCACAGTCTTGGTGAATCATCTGAACACCAGGATTTATACAGATAGTACGTGATGAAGGATGAACGTATGTGAGTCTTAGGAGCAGGGATAAATGGTGCTGGAAAAGGGGCTGCTCTTATCCAAGGAACTTGAGGATTTTCCAAGTGCCCTCTGAACATGGTTCTTGGAGATGAAACACTGAATCACCAGACATACTTCGGGAGGCTACCAGACTAGTTTAACCTGGGTGACTCCCTGGTTCTTTTTCTGACGCACAAAATTTTGTCTACTTGTGTGAAATAATTCTAACGGGTTTTTTTGAACTGCTATGTGCACTGAGTGCCTGAGAGGCCTCCTTGCATGTTATTTGGGAACTCTGGCAAGGTGGGATCAGGTTGCTTGCATTCTAGCAAGGTTTGCTTAAAATCTCTTTTCCTGAATGTTCGATTTCAGAGTGGCTTTGATAGAAGATGTCAACCGTATGTCACCCAACGCCTTGGCCATTGTGTTTGCTCCGTGCCTGCTGCGCTGTCCGGATACCTCTGACCCCTTAACCAGCATGAAGGACGTTTCAAAAACAACCATGTAAGTTTTCGCAGTCTGCTGAAAAGTACTTTCTCCAAAAAAGTACTTTAGAGTGGGATGGAAGACCAGTACCACTGCCTGCATTTGTTATGACCTTGTTCATATCAAGCTGAGAAACTGAGGGTTAAGAGTTGCTGAATCCTGGCTCTGCTGGTGCTGCCAATTTATATGCCCCTCTCAGACCCTCCACCTGTCTCCAGTTCACAAAGCATGAAGTAGGATGACTTAGAAGTCTTAAATATCAGGTTTGTGTTTTACATCAAGATAATCTTTTGGGTGGATTGTACATCAATCATCTGTTTTGCTGAGATACGAGCCATAATAAACAATATGATATAGAGTTAAGCTGTCTCCTGTATACATGAAACTCCCTGATAATTTCTTCTGTGTTGTTCCTTGAACTGGGAAAGGGTCTGTCCTTGATCCTCTCTGTTCTCACCCTGCAGCAGCTCTGGCTCTCTGAGTGCCCCTCGCTGTGCATCTGCCTCCAGTGAAAACAGAGTTTGAAAAATGACAGCTTTTTGTAACTTTTTACTGACCACAGAGGTGGAAAAGGGCAGTTGCAGATTCATTCTGTGCCAGCACAGGGAAGACAGCAGAAACTCTTGGCAGCCCTGTCTGCTCACCACTGTGTACAGTCAGCGTAGGAGGCTCTGGTTATCCCAGGAGAAACATGTGCCTTTGCACTTAACCATTACCTGTTCTGCTTGCTGTGTTGGACTCTCCACCCTGTCACCCTGCAGTGCCACCTGTAGGGGATGTGTTGGGACACTTTGTGTGTGACGAACACTCCCAGGCCAGGAGAGGCATCTCATCCCACCATGGTTGTTCCAGAGCTTTTATGGTATGAGGCTGCTCAATATGCTCTTGCCCTTTTTCCCAGGTGTGTAGAGATGCTCATAAAGGAACAGATAAGGAAGTACAAGATAAAAATGGATGAGATCAATCAGCTGGAAGCAGCAGAGAGCATCGCTTTCCGACGGCTCTCCTTGCTCCGGCAGAATACAGTAAGTATTGAAATAAACCCATTATCCCCCCAGATCTTGGGGAATGAAGTACTACTTATTTATCCTGTCCCTCTCATTCAGTAAGTCAAAAATCAGTTGCAAGATAAGAAGAAAAGGGATTTGGACTTGCCCAAAGTAGGACTTGCCCAAGGAGCTGTAGGTAGGAGCTAAATATACAGCTGGACTGGAGTCTGATAAATGAAGGGTGCAGAGGTGTGGGGATCTGCTCTTGCAGTGATCAAAATCTATTCCCATATAATTCCATCAGTAGAACTAAGACTGAGTCTCTGACATGGGAAAGGAGTTCCTTCACTCCAGAGATGGCTGGTGGGCAAAAATATGCTGTGTTCTAGTAGGGCAAATAAACTTATTCTTTGCTTTTGTTGTACTGATTAAAACCAACCAAACTGTGTCTGATCAGAAGCGGCATATAGTTAATTTAGTCTCCATCTCTCTCTAGCTCTGGCCTGTAAAACTTGGGTTCTCTTCCCCTTACGAGGGGAAGCTGGTACGTACAACTGCCTGGGTGTAGTGCATGGGCTTTTCTTATGGTACTATTGCATGACTAAAATACTTATTACACATGCTGTAACTTGGGTTTAAACACTCTTTTAAACAATCAAGACTGCATGTATTGGTGCAACTTCCCACCCCCAGACTGCATGCAGGGCTGCTGGCCTGTTCTGTCCTCACCTGATATTTTATAGACGCTGCATGTAACTTTTATTGGATTTAATAATATTACTTATAAGTGACTACTAAAACTAAGCTGAGGCTGACAGATCAAAAAAGGTAACAAAGCCCCAGAAACCAGGTGAATAGGAGATTTTCTCTTTCTCTTTGAAACATTTGTATGGATAACTAACAGCTCTTCATTAATTCCCTCAGCCTTTCCTTTGACCTACTCATTTGTCTTCTACTCTGAAACTTGCAGACCAAGACTTGTGTAGCTGCTTGTAACTGAGAAGTGTTACACATGAATTTGTCTTGCAGAGTAAAAGCTCTCAGGTCAAAGGAAATGACAGTGGCACCTCAGAGCTGGACTCGGTGCGTGAAGATGAAGAAGTTTCTGAAGCCAATAACCGGGAAAAGGAGATTCTCATCGATCGCATACAATCAATAAAAGAAGAAAAGTAAGTCCCCCTTCACCTGGGTAGCATAAAAGCAGAATACTTTTTGTCCAAAAGGTTCTAATTCTGTTCTGTAGAGGGGAAAGGGAAAATACAAAGGACTAGCTGAGAGAAAATACCACAAGAATTAATATTTAATGACTACATACTTTACCTCTGAATACGAGCTTGTGTTAGAGACATTGTCTCGGTTGAGTGTTCTAGCCTGTGTCTGATCCAGGGAGGACATAACTTACCGGTTACCCGAGCTTGACCAGCGGGGCTCTGATGAGGAAAACGTGGACTCAGAGACGTCAGCAAGCACAGAGAGCCTGCTTGAGGATAGGACAGGCCGGATGGATACCGAAGGTCAGTATTAAGGTAGTGTGTGCTTTTTTTTATTCTCCATCTTCTGCTACATACAGCCAGGTGAGCAGATGTTATCTGCTCACGGTGGCTTGTATCAAGTTACTGCTATCAGTCTCTAAGTGTCTTGTTTCTGTAAAGCAATTATTGGATTACACTGCCGTGCTCAGAGCTCCAGCCTGCCTGCCAAAGACATTTGCAAAGTGCCTTCTCTCCCACAAACCTCTTCACATTCCTACTCTGCAGCCCTGGCTTCAAGGCGCAGATACTCTCTAACACTGTCCAAGATGAAAGTGCCCCGTCGAACTCCAGTGATGCCAACAGCAAATATAAAACTCCCTCCTGGGATGTTCAAATGTACAGAATCCCAGGATGGAGTTTCTGCTAACAAGGAGTCTCAGGTGGTGAGACATAGGGAGCAGCCAGCAAGGCGGACTGACAGCATCCAATCGGTATACATTGCACAAGGGTCTGCACTGGCCCACGCTCAGGAACTCGTGGATGAATATGAACCAACTGCAAAAGTCAAACGGAGGTTCTCAGATCCTTATTCTCACATTCCCTGTATGGAGAAGTGAAATACTTCAGCTCTCTGGACTTTTTTTGAAGTTGACTGCAGCTTTTGGCTTTAACCCTTTGAAGGCTGTAAACTTATCTTTAAGTGGCTGCCAGGAAGGCAACCTGGAAATGTACAGTACTGTAAAGGTTCAGCAAGGTTGTTTAAAGCAAATATTTTCCACTTTAAATTAAAACCTTGCAAAAAACCTAAAATTTAATGCTGAGTAAAATATGTGGGTTGAGTGTACAGGAAACAAGCCCCCCCAGTTCTGCTGCCGTGCCTTTTTCCATTTGTCTTACAATGGGCTCTCATGGGACCAACAGTGAGTTTAGGTCAATGTGTGTTGCCTTAATTTTTTTAATGACAATTTTCTGTGTGGTTTACAGAACTGTTTAACGTAATAGCCTTAACTGAGACCAAAATGTATAAAGAAGTTTATTAAAATGTTGCACTTTTAAAAAAAAATACACGTGTTAGTTTATCAGTGTCTGTCTAATGAGCAGTTCACTCCGAGGGGAGCCTTTAATCGGTGTTGCTGCCTTTATGAAGTACTGATAAAGGATGGGGAAAGCTCTGCATGGGAGAAGCACTAACAAGGCTCTGGTGGCACCGGGGAGGGTTTTGGTGGTCTTGGAGTAAACCACAAGCCTGCATGGCGCTGCCTCATCCTCCCCACCCCTCACCTGTGTGCGGGGACACACCTGAGGGCGAGGGGCCATCGTTCATTATCGCTTTGAAGCCGCCTCTGTGCCCCGGCCCCTCACGGGGCTGCGCCACGTTGGGGTGAGAGAAGAGAGCTCAGCCACCACAACGCCCCGAGCTGCAGCCGCCCCTGTGCACCTGCGCAGGGGTTGCTTTTGAGGGGTGGTTTCGGGTTGATTGGGGGTGTTTTTTTAAATAAACCGGGGCGGTAACGCCCGCCCGGCACTTCCCTTCCCGCCCCTCGCCCCGCCCCAAGATGGCGAGCGGCGCCTGAGGGAGGTTCCGGTGCCGCCATGGCCGCGACGCGGCTGGAGCTGAACCTGATGCGGCTCCTGAGCCGGTGCGAGGCGCTGGCGGCGGAGCGGCGAGACCCCGAGGAGTGGCGGCTGGAGAAGGTGAGGCCGCCGGCCCCTCCGTCCTGCGGCACCGCGGGGCGGCCCCTCTGTAACCCGCGCCGTGGTGTTAAACCCACCGCCTCTGCCACACCAGGTGTTTCTCCTTAATGCTGTCGCTTAAAGCCTTATTTTTCTCCTCAGTATGTGGCTGCGCTCGAGGACATGCTGCGGGAGCTGAAGAAGCAGTCGAGGTGAGCGCTCTGAGTCCCTGAGTGCCCGTTGTGGTTTTGTGGTTTAGAGGGAACGGCTTCAAGTTGTGCCAGGCGAAGTTCAGGTTGGATATTAGGAAAAAATTACTCACTGAAAGAGTGGTTAAGCGTTGGAACGGGCCGCCGAGGGATGCGGTGGGGTCACCATCCCTTTCAAGTGTTCAAAAAGAGTAGACGTGGCACTTTGTAATGTGGTTTAGTGGGAATGGGGGGATTCAGTCGAAGGTTGGACTTGATGATCTTGGAGGTCTTTTCCAACCTTAATGGTTTTGTGATTCAATAGTAATCTTATCTGTAAGTTGCCATAGCCCACAAACACCCCAGTATATTCTTCCCTGTGGAAATGCCTGTGCTCTGAGCTCTTGTCTTGGAAAAGGTGATTTGCAGAGGGTTGCAAGTGTGTTCCTATCCTGAGGCTACATCTATTAAAGATGCTTTTTTGAAGAACCATGTGTTGGTTTTTTCTGTCTTATTTTATTTGAAAAGTCACCTGAACAGTAGAAAATGCCAGTAACTTTTGGTTTTCTTGGGTATCTTTCAACTCCAATAGCAAGCCAGCCCCAGAACTGCTGAATGAATACTCTCGCAAAGTGGACTTCCTAAAGGGACTCCTAGAAGCTGAAAAATTGGTAAGATCTACTAGTTCAGCTTGAAAAGACTTCAGTGTTCTCTGCTTATTTCATCTTATTGCTTAGTTCCTATGTTGACCTTTATCTTGTATCTTAAAATAATAGTTGTTAAAGTCTTACTAGGCAGCCCTTGTAAAACTGTGAATAAATGTATTGGCTCCAGGTTTTGTTAAAAGGAGGTGTTTTATGAAATCTGAATCTTCTTTCCTCCTTTTCAAAAGCAAAGTACAACTTGCCTACATCCTTCTCACTCCTTAGCTATGAGATGCAGGGGCAGGCACCGTCCTTCAGCCTGACCTCTCTGGATGGTGCCATGTGCACCTGGAGAGCTGGGAAGAAACAATAAGCTGGATTTTAGCTAGTGGGGTACAGTCAGTGCTGCTGAAGGATGAGGGTGATCACACACCCAGGTGCCTCACATTGCAGAGTGTGATATCCGTGACTTTTCACTGCTCCTTCCCACTCACAGTCCTCATCAACAGAGAAGGCTCTGGCAAACCAGTTCCTGGCCCCCGGGCGGACCCCCACTACAGCCAAGGAGAGAACCCCAGCGACCAAAACAGTCCATCTGCAGACCAAGGCTCGCTGCACAGGCCAGATGAGGAGTGAGCTGCTTGGTACAGTAGGTTTGGTGCTGCTGCTTTGCTGCTTTACAGATTGTCCTTCTTGCCTTCAGCTGCCTTGGGTGACTGTGCCTGAGCTGTGTCCCAGCCTGGGTGGGCAGTCACCTTTTTTCCGGTTTGGGTGGTCTGAATCCTGGACACAGGCACTGTGCCAGGCCTGCAGGGCTGTCTCTTACCAATGACCCTTTGTAATCTGCTGTTTTGGTTTTCTTTCTGCCTCCCAGGACCCTTTGGCTACCAGTGGTGAGTTTGATGTGTTGTTTTCTCTAACTTTAGTCAACCTGAGTCTTACAAGGAAAGGAGGAGGAAAGTCAGGTGTTAGAGGTTGCCCAGAGTGTATTTTTTAATTTAGTGGCTCACCTTTTTTCAGTATAGATTTTAAAAACACACTAAACGAAAACCAGATGAAAGCAGAAGTGTTATCAATGGTAGCAGGGACTTGCAGGAACCTCTTTTTGTAGAATTTGTACAGAAACAGACATTCTAATTACAGAATTAGCAAGGACAGTTTACCTTTATTGTTGCTCCTGTTCCCTTCTGCTTTGAGCAAATCCTGTGATTTTGGGCTCTTGGAGTAGGCGGTTCCTCTGGAATACACAGCCATGTTTTTCATGTAGGGAACTGGGAGGAATTAATTTGTAGTTTCCATGGCTACTGTTACAGTGGCTGGAGCTGGGCCAATCTAACATGTCCTGAAAGAACACCAAGATACACAGGGCTTAAACCCTGCCCTCAGGGATGTGATTCATCTGGGGTTTTTTCCCTCTTTTGATGTTACATGTCCTCTTTTCCCTGCGGAGAGTAGGTAGGCATTTGACATCCATATTCCTTGGGACAGAAGCCAGGTAGGATTTGGACAGATGAAAATCCCTTACAGAAGACTTGTTTTTTCAGCCCGTGATTGCATGGGAATTTATAACATGCTAAAACACGAATTAAATTGTTTTTTTTTTTTTTTTCCCAGATTCTGAGGAGTTGAACATAAGGAAGCGGAAGTAAGTTAAAATTTCTCATTCCAGTGCTCAGCATTTTGGAAACTACTTTCCCAATGGTCTTTAAATCCCAGATGTACCTTGATTTGGGTGAAGTGTTAGATAGAAACCAAACTGTAATGACTTCAACTGATTTAACTGGCCTTGTTGTACCGTAGAGTTGCAGAATCTGAGAAAACCTTGGGAGATTGACCCACAGGGAAGTACAAATCCCTTTTTTTTCCCCTTATGCACTTGCAGAGGCCTCCAATCAGATGAGAAGCAGTCGGCAGTGGAGCTGGATGCTGTGCTGCAGCACCACCAGGACATGCAGGAGAAGCTGGCTGAGGAAATGCTCAGCTTGGCTCGCAGCCTCAAAAACAACACCCTGGCTGCACAGAACGTGATCAAACAGGACAACCAGGTAGCACACCTTGAAGCTGTAACCCCTCAGCTTTCCAACCCAGAGGGTTAAAGTGCTCATAAGTGAAATCCTGTACCTATAACTCGATTCCAGGTGTTATTAGAGTGGGGAGACTGGAGGCAATACCTGTCTGCTGCTGTGTGTGGTTGAACATTTCCTCTGTTGGAGGAAATGTCAACCAGCACATGCAGCTCTGAGTCTGACACCGTTTGCTCTCTTCGCTCCACAGACACTGTCCCATTCCCTCAGGATGGCAGACCAGAACTTTGAGAAGCTCAAGGATGAATCCGACCGCCTGGAGCAGCACGCGAAGAAATCGGTCAACTGGCTGCTGTGGATAATGTTAATTGTAGTTTGCTTTATATTCATCAGCATGATTCTCTTCATCAGGATTTTCCCCAAATTAAAATGATGCTTTTTTATTTCATTTAAAGCTGCCAGCAGTGCAGCTGGAAAGCTCAGGTGGTGTGAGAACTGTCAGCAGTCAATGTCTTTGCCACTTGTCATGTCCTTAAAGAGGCTGTCCAAGGCCTACCTGCCCTTGCATTCCTTCCTTGTGCAGGCTTGGTTTCATGGGGAAGGTTTTCCACACTTGGATACTTGGCTACTTCTTACCTGGTGACTGTTGTTGCTGATGAGAGTTTACACGGAGCTGCTGACAAGGTCTTTAATGGACACATACGGTCAATTTTAATGTGGTCGTGGTAAATGTTACGACTCCTAAAAGGCATTTAGTCAATACGAATATAAATAACAGGTGAAGTCTTACACTCTTTCTTCACAGCTTTTCTGTACTGACCTAGGACTTGCTGCCAACAGGATATTTAATTTCAGCTCTGTACATACAGAGCTGTAGGGGCGGGAAGAGAATTCTGCCGTTGAGGTGGTTGCCTGGCTCAGATTCAGAGTTATCAACAGGTAACCTCAGGCTCACCTTTTTCCCAGATGGATATTTGGGACTTAGGACTTCACAGTCTTCTCCAGTTTAGACTTATAGGTCTGGAGTTGCTGGCTGTTGCAATGTTTGCTTCCCTTTCGTATGTGCAAATGTTCTCACTTCTCATTGTTATGTTGACGCTGTTGCACGAAGAAAACACCATGACCTTGCACCACAGAACTGTAAACACAGAACCCCAGGTGGCACAGACCTCACCTGTGCAAACATGTTTTCACTTTAAGATGAGGGCAAAAGGAAGGTGGTGTCTTCAAGATGGAAGTAATAATTACAAAAATACTCAACCTTTCCTTTTTGAGACAAATCATTCTGGTCAAGAGTGTTCCTGTCAAACGTCTTCTTAAGGGTTCATTACGGTAAAACAGATAAACTAGAATTAATATTTTTAAAACACTGGTATTGCTAGAAAAACTTAGAGCTTGCAGTAAAGCAAGGTTTATGTGACAGTGTAAGTCTTTGTAGGCACTTGTGGTAAGCGGAAAGCAAACCCTTCTGCAGCTGTGCTGGTGTTCGTGGAGTCCTCCTCTGGGAAGGGTCGGTGTTCAGGAGTGAGGTGTGTTCCACGGAGGAGGGGAGGGCACCAGGTGACCCCGGGTGTGCTTTGGCCATTTGTGTTGTTGTTAGGAACCACCAGATGGGTGTTCCAGGCCTGGCTGGTGATCCCAGCAGCCCCAGGCCAGGAAAAGGTAGGGAAAGAGCTGTTTGTCACTGTTGGGTTCTTATGAAAATCTGGCTTTGCTTTGAACACATCCCAAAGCACCAGGCTGTGTGTTGGAGCTGTGCTCTGTCCTATCCAAACCCAGCTGCGGTAATGAGGAAAGTTAGCACTTTTTACATAAAAGTATTTCAGTTCATTTAACAGGATGTTTGGTATTTACTGTGCCATTCACTTACAGAATCAAATCAATAAATATAATATGAAATACAGCATTTTATTTCCAGCTACTCAGAAATCTGTTGTGATACACTCCCTTTCAAGCAAATTCATTACTTACCTCAAACTTTATTATAGAGATTTATAGTTGTAACAACAAATTTATGGACATTCCTACTTTTCCCAGTTGTTTTCTTCCACTGTAACGTTTGACATTTCACTGTGCTTCGTTAGTCAATGCTGTGTCATCAAATTATTTTTCAGTTCTAATTGTTTACTACTTTCCCTGCAGGCATTTCAGTGCTGAGCTCTTCTCTTAGAGGCTGAATGTGGTGCTGGAATGTTTTTTGTGTGTGAGATTTTTTGGGATGCAACATTAATGCTTCACAGTCTATAACATTTTCCTCTTTATTTCTTGAAATAAATTTTTTCTAGCTTGCAAAAGATTTGGTGCATCATTGCAGACAAGTTTAAAGCTGAATTGCCATCAGCCATGTATTGCCTGTAATTTTTGGCACTTAGAAATTAGGAGCTCAGTTGGAAAGACCTGAAAGGGAACTATCAGTAACAGCTTGTCCCCAAGAAAACATCCACCCCTCCAAGTCATAGGAGCTGCCTTACAAAGAAGCCTGCACAGAGTGAGTTCAGAAACTATTTAACTTTTGACCGTTAACGCTTCATGGGTGTTTGTTATTTTGAAGGATGAACTGCCAGGATTGAACCCTGTAACTAGTAACACCTTTTGTTATCTCGAGTGGCCGTTAAGCACTGAGCCTCTGCTTCCTGGGGGTTCTCTGCCTGCATGGAAGAATGTTCCCTTCTGCCCCAATCCCAACCGATCCCTTGTCTCAGCAGCCGGTGATCCCTGCACACGGGGTCGTTGTCTTGGCTTCTCTCGAGTTCATTTAGCAATTACAGTAATTCAACACCCCTTTGAAGATGGGTGCCGGTAGTATTTAGAATAAACAATGACTCAAGGCTTTGTGACATTTCCCAGATGAATGACAGCTTTTATTTTTGACTAACCTATGAGGGGTGGTGGACGCTCTGCTGCTCCAGCTCCATTCCATGGCACAGGGCTCTGATGTGCTGCTCTCCACAGAATAATGTTATATATAGAAATCACTCTCTGTGAGAGTTGCCTAACTTTCCCAAAAGCTTGGGAAATCCAGATGGAGAGATGTTTATCAGGCACAGGGCTGGGCCCTGCTTGGCTTCTTGGCAGACTACCTACTTTGAGACAGCAAGGAAAATGAAATGAAAAATCTTTTGGAGGTTTGGGTCACATCAGGCTGGTGAATGCACTGATTCAGAGTCTGGCAGCAGCAGTAACTCTGGGTCAGTCTAAGCTTTTCTGGCAAACATCCTTGGTAGCAGAGACTGTCTGTTACAATGCTCAGTGTTTAAGCAGTATCCTCAGTCCCAGCCAGATTGGATGTTCTGGAAGGATTGTGTACAGGTGATAGGCTGGAATGGCAGGAGCAGAACGCTGGATATGAAGGCTCCTGTGGCTGGGCAGTCCCAGCTTGATTTGGGCACATGTTCCCTGGGGTTTACTTTGCAGTTTCTGTGCACCAGACTTGAGAGGCTGTGGGCAGCTTTCCCAAACTGGCAGCTATTGTGCCAAAAGGGAGTTATCTTGTAAAGAGTGAAAATGAGGGAGTGGGCAAGAGCAGGTTTCTGCTTCTGACTGTTCACTGTGACACTCCCTTCTCATTGTCTGCTCTAAACGTGCCATTAAAGCTCAGAATTGAGTCTTGTGATTAATAGTTGCAATCTAGTTTCTTTTACGGAAGAAATCCTTCCCTGTGAGGGTGGGGAGGCCCTGGCACAGGTTGCCCAGAGCAGCTGTGGCTGCCCCATCCCTGGAAGTGTCCAAGGCCAGGTTCGACAGGGCCTGGAGCAACCTAGTCTGATGGAAGATGTCCCAGCCCATGGCAGTGGGGTAGAATGAGATGAGCTTTAAGGTGCCTTTCAACCCAAACCATTCTAGGATTCTGTGAATTGGGAAGAAAAATGTAACCACAATGCTGTAGCAGCTGGGAGCAGATCCTAAACGTCCTAGTGTGCAGCAGAGTCCTGCCTGAGGCCATTCCTGAGTCCTGCAGCCTGTGCAGGGGCTGGCTGGCAGCTCCTGCCCTGACCTGCCCCCTTGCTGAGGCTCCGTGTGCTCTCGCCCTGTGTCCCACTGAACAGGAGTGACATTAAACCCCGCTGGACCTAAATCAATACCACCTGTCACATGATGCCACCGTGACATTTCTGGCATGAGCGCTCCCTCTAATAGGAGCTGGAAGTGGGAAGCAGCAACAGTTAGTGAATAATGGATCAGATATGCCTGATTTGTAACATTTACAGAGAGAGGGCGTGTCTCCCAGCAACAGAACAAACCGGTTATCAAACGGGAACTGGGAGTTCTCAGTTGTCCAAAATGCAGCTTGTGAGCTAAAGCAGTGAGGAGCACCAAGGGTTTGTGAATCCCCGCTGCCAGCGGAGCCATCAGTCCCTCCAAATTAGACCCTAGATCAACAAAAACATGTAAGGAAATACAGAACCAAAGAAGGAGGGGGTGAGCTGTGGATAGAACTGGTGTAGCCAGTGGGTGTCCTGGAGCCTAGTGTGCCTGCGCTGTGAGTTGTGACACGGCTGCAGCCGCTGCCTCGCACGTGGTGGCTGATAAAGAACAGGGTGCCTGGCAGCAGGTTGTGCAAACCACACGTGGGGCTGGCTCAGGGTAGGGCAGAAGCTGTAGGGAAGGATGGAGGATGAGGACAGTCTGTCTGACTGTCTCACATCTGGGCCCCGCTCATGTAGTTCTTTCGAGTTGAAAAGTTCGATGCTGAATTAGACTAAAATGTTCTGACAAGGAATGGAAAGTAAATCTAATATTGCATTTGCCTCTGTGACATCCAAAAATCAAACTGAACAAACCCAGAAATGGACAAAAAAAAAGATAAAATAAGGCAGTGCTGCCGTTGGCCACGGAGAGCTGTGATTTCCTTTGCATCCTCCATCTCCAGGGTCTTTGACCTGCATGTAGCAGAGAGATGCCCTCTGCCATTTTCACCTTGGCCAAAAGTTTTATTTGCTCATGTAACAATAGAATTCTCCAGAAGGATCTGACAGTGTTTCCTGTTGCAATAGTAAAAAAGCTGGGACTTGTGTCCTTAGCACGTAAAGTGACCGGATCTCCATCCTCTGAGCCTTCTCCCATCGAGGAGAGAAAAGTCACTTATCGGATTTGGTGTGGACGGAAGGAAGGGTAAGAAAGGAACTCTGTCAATCTGTGATGTGAAATATTTTATATTGAGAGATTTGGCAAATGGTTCTGTGTGACTCTAAACAGGATGAGATAATTTTCCAAGGTCAGCTCTCCTGTACTCTCAGCTTTAGGTTTAGTCACCAAGAAGTCAATTCTGTAACCTTTGCAGCAACATCCTGCCAGTGAAGTAGAGACTTGGCTGGTGTTGGCTTCAACAGCAACTCTGCTGCATCTTCAAAGGACAGGAGGCTGGATAATATGAGTTCTGCACAGTGAGAAACTTGTGGGTAGGAAAGCATGTCTGGAAATCAATAAAAACAGAGCAACCTGAGTCATGAGGTGACTCTTCACCCAGGCAGTTGCAACCTGTTGTTAAGAGAAGGCTACTACTGAGTGGGTGAAGCAGAAAGGGAGAATTCTGGCCCTCAGCTCAGCCTCCTGCTGTGTGGCTTTGGCTCCTGAACTGGTTTTCAACTGTTTTGTTCTTTAAACAGAACTGGTACCAATGTAACTTCTTGGCGAGTCAACTGCTCTAAAGCTCCTTTTGGGCACAAAGTTTGTGTTCCTTAACTATTCCTTGACTGATTAACTAGCAAGGAACTTTATTTTGTATGACTAAACCCACCCAGCCTAAAACCACCCACGTGTGTTTGGTTCCAGTGTACAGAGAGAAAGATATGTTCAGTTTTCAAAGTGTGAAGCTTTCAGCAAATGCTGGTGATGGGGAAGCTGAGCCATGTTCTCTCCATGTCCACTTGTGTCAGTGTAAGGATGTCACTGCTGAAACATCAAGCTGGTTTACAAAGTCATCTTCCCTTTTCATTCCTGCAAAGGGGGTTCCTGCTCCAGGGATGCGGCTGCCAGGGATGGGCTTCCAAGGACTTCAGTTCCTGGCAACATTGATCTGGAGGGGCTGGGATCTGTTAGGAAGTTGGTACACTTGGGTTGATTTGATATGGAAGCATCTTTAGGGCAGAGCAGTAGGGCTTTGGACAAGAGGGAATGGCTTCCCACTGCCAGAGGGCAGGGTTAGATGGGATATTGGGAAGAAACTCTTCCGTGCAAGGGTGGTGAGGCCCTGTCACAGGTTACCCAGAGAAGCTGTGGCTGCCCTGTCCCTGAAAGTGTCCAAGGCCAGGTTGGATGAGTCTTGGAGCAACCTGGATTGGAAGGTGGAAGGTGTCTGTGCCTATGGCAGAGGGTGGGACTGGATGGGCTTTAAGGTTCCTTCCCACCCAAACCATTCTGTGATTTAAATAAGGAATGAAACAAACCAAAATAAATAAGTCTTTGTGGGTTCAGGTAGGTGGATACACTCTATTGCAAGTCTCTCTGTATTTATTTTATTAGGAGGATGTAGAACTGAACCCCCATGGGTTGTAAGTATCACAGTTCATAGCAGACACTTAACCATTGAGGAGAGAAAGAAATGTGACTGTTGTCAATATTTAATATACCAAACTACTGATTTTTAGTAGTTCCTTGAATCAGAAATGAGAGAAGAGCCTGCATTGCAGCTGTTAGGAAAAAAAAAAGAGTAAGCAGGTGTTGGCTTAGTTTCTTTGCACCCACATTGCTCCTGTTGGTTTATCTGATTGCAAACCAAGTGCGCTGTAGCGTGATGAATATGTAGCAGTGAGTGTACGGGAAAGATGCTGGAAAGATTGCACCCCGATGTTCTTAATCAGTAATTAGAAACTAAAAATAGTATTTTAAGAAAAGATAATAAATCTGTAGCTGTTAATCCTCCTGTGCCAATGTGTAAGCTGATATCATTATTACATGAAAGGCAATAAGAACATAAGTGAGTAAGCAGGAAGAGATTGCTATTAGAGTCAGAGTATAAATTCCACATAGCCCGAGCTGTCTAGGTGATGTTTGGCTCTGTCTGTTTTATGCAAAGTCTACAGTCATAAAGCAGGTTAATTTGCAAGCAGAGAAGGCATAGTTTTGTTGTTTATTTCCATTCCTTAACTGCCCTTACTTCCTGAAGTATTCCAGGATGAGTGATGTTCCCAATCCCTCTGCACTTGTGAGCTCGAGGCAGCAGTGTGGATTTGGGAAAATGGACAGAAATGGGGGAAATGCCTTCCCATGATGGCGGTTCTGACACACAAAAGGGCTGAATCAACAGATCCTGTGCTGTGCAGACACGCATCTGCTGTGCTGATGACAGAGAAAGCATCCCCACTTAGGCAGAGCCTTTCATCTCAGCATTTAAATAGTCTGCAAATGCCAAGATGGAGTTATTGTCACACAGGTACTATCCCAGCTAATCTTGCTTATGCTGGTCAGAGCAGGCCCTCAGCCTTGCCCTTTCCAGTAGGGAAACCTCAAACAACGTCAGGGAGTGAATCACAGCAACGGAGCCCTGATTTCACTGACCTCCTTCCGCTGTGTCACAGCCCTGTGACGACTGCAGTGATTCTTTATGTGAAGAAGTAACACAAATTATTTAAAGGGTGTAAACCCATAGTGCAATTCAGTGTCCAGACACAGGAGCTGAGGCACAGTGACCTGCTGGTCACTGCTGGCCTGCCCCAAGGCTATTGAGTGAGCAAAGTGAGATCTGTTGTAAGCTGAAGATGGTAAGGGAAAGATTTTAAAGAAGCATGTCTATTTACCAAGCATATTTGGATTTTAAAAAACCTTTATTCCAACAGTCTATAACTCATTTGTCTTGCAGAAATGGCTGAAAGCAAGAGCCAGATAAAATTACTGGAAGTTGCCAGGAAACGTACTGTCATGGCTTAGCGTGAGCACAACGCAGAGATGATTAAAAAAGGCACCAAATGGTGAATCCCAGAGGAAAAAGAACCAGAAATCTGCAGTGGCTCTTTGGGCTCTGTGCTGGTGAGTGGGCAGTGCCCTCACCCCAAGCTCTGTCCAAGGGGGGCTGGGGGCAATTCATCCTCTCCAAATGCCTTATGGGAGGAGGAGGAGGGACACGGGCACAGCCAGGGGCAGCAAGATAGGATCATACAATCATAGAATGGTTTAGGGTGGAAGGGACCTTAAAGCTCATCTCATTCCACCCCCTGCCGTGGGCAGGGACACCTTCCACTATCCCGTCCAGCCTGGCCTTGGACACTTCCAGGGATGGGGCAGCCACAGCTGCTCTGGTAAAACCTGTGCCAGGACCTCACCACCCTCCCAGGAAACAATTTTTCCCCAACATCCAACCTCAACCTCCTCTCTTTCCATTCGAACCCAGGGCGTGATGCTGCTGCTGAACCGCCCCGTTTTACTCTCTCAAACGCTACCGGGGCTACAGCGGCTCCCCATCAGCGGGTCTCACAGGCGGCCGGGGATCGCAGGTGGATGGACCGAGGGAGGGAGGGATGATGGACTGATGGTGCTGCTGCTGCCGCCGCTCCTCCCCCGGCCCGGCCCGTCCCGTCCCGTCCCGTCCCCGCCGACTCCGCGCCGCCTCTTGCCGCCGCCCCGCTCCGCTCCCAGCTGACGGGGGCAGCCCCTTGTTTACTGGCCGGGGCGCCGCCGCCAGCCCGGCCTGCGCTGGAAGGGGCCGCCGGGCCGGGGCCGACAGCACGGGCAGGGAGGGGCCGGCCGCTATAAAGGGGGGGCTCCGCGGAGCTCCCACCGGCGATGCTCGGCCGGGCCCGGCCCCCGCGCCCGCCCCGCGGGCTCTGATTCGCGCCGGGCGGCGGCGGCCGCGGCGGAGGCGCGGGGATGGGAGCGAGAGCGGCGGCCGCGGCGGCGCTGGCCGTGGCCGTGGTGCTGGGAGCCTGGTGCGGCCGCGGCCGCGGCGAGAGTGAGTCGGGGCCGGGAGAAGGGAAGGGAAGGGAAGAGGAGGGGGCGCCGGCGGCAGAGCGGGCCCCGCCGTGCCCTTTGTACCTGCGTGGGGCCCGCGGGCAGCGCGGCCGCGGCCCCGGAGCGCTCCCGGGTCACCTTCACCCCCCGGTTCGGGAGGGCCCGGCGGCCGCCGGGGTCGGAGGGGGGGACGGCACCGGGAAGGGCGGCGGCGGCCCCGGCCCGCACGGGGGTCGCTCACGGAGCGGGCGGCGCGTCCCGGCCCGCGGGGCCCCGCTATGGGGCCGGGGGTCACGGGGGCCGCGCCCGGGGCAGGCGCGGGGGAGGGCACGGCCCCCTCCCCGCGTTCATTCCCCGGGCTCCTTCCCCTGATCCCTTGCCCCTGATTCTCTTCCTTTGAGCTTCTTCTCCGGTTCCCTCCTCGGGTCCCCCCACCCCCGTCCCCTTCCCTGGCCCCCCTCCCTGGTCCTCTCCCCGAACCCTTCCCCTGGTCTCCCCTCCGTGGTCCCCGCTCCCTGGTCCCCCACCCCAATCCCTTTCCCCGGGTCCCCTCCCCGGGTCCCTCCTCCCTGGTCGCCCTCCCCGGTTCCTTCTCGGGTCTGTCCCCAGTCCCCTTCCCCGGTCCCGTTCCTGGTCCCCTCTCCAGCCCTCTGCCCCCGCCGCTCCTCGGCCGCCTCAGAACCGGCTCCGGTTTCAGGAGGGTTTAGTGTGGCCCGACGGGGGGGTTTTGTCTTTAACCACTTTTGGGTAGTGGTGCCAAATCCCCAGGTATAAAGGGGGGAGAGCTCCGAGGGGATGGTCTGTGTTTACGCAGGGGCTTGTAAAAAAGAAAAAACGGGGCGTAAAGATGTTGGGGTGGAGGTCACAAGCTTGTTGAACCCACGGCTGGCTCGAGGTTAAGAATTACGAGCTGTTTTGGTGGGTTACGTTAAATAAACTTGCTTAGGAAATCCTTTTAATTAGAGGTTCTTTAATTTGGGGTGATTTATACAGATTTTTTAACAAAAGGGAAATATTTATTTAAAGACAGCTGACTGGATCTGTGGATCATCTCTCCCATAGACAATCTGCTTGTTAACATTCCCATTGGAAAAGGTGGTAGCAAGAGAATCAGTTCAAGTGTAGACAATCCAGTGATGGACATTTTTGGGATGTGAATGGTATTCAGGGAATAAAGCAGGATTTATCCATAAAACAGCCTCTTTTTCCAGCAGTAGGACAAATTCCATATTTCAAAAATACCCCAGTTTCTTCCTCATATATGTTTTTATGGTCAAAGCCTTAAAAGAGGCTGGTGGCTCAGTGTTACCTTGGGAGGGTCAGTCCCACTGGTGTGGGCAAACCTGCCCCTTACCATCAGAGGGATGAAAAAGGCAGTTGACATATAGCACTAATAATAAATAAATACATGTACAGCTTGAGTCCAGCAGTTTCTAATTTGAAAATGTTATTATTACTGCTACAGTGAAGCATGTTATTTAGTTCTTTATTTAAATCATATTTGTTTTTTGGGATGCAAATGTGTTTATGATCTTAACTCCATAATCTTTGCTGTGTTACTACTTGGTGGGATTACTACATGCTCTTGAGTTCATGGATGGAGAAACAGAAGCACAAGATACCAAAGCAAAGTCTGGGCTGGAATATTTTCATATCATTCATACAGCGCAAATACTTTGTAAAGTATTTTGCAGACAATTCGGACCATCAGGTCCCTAATTCAAAAGGTTTTCAGCTACTGTGGTGCTTGACTCACTTTTCTGGGAATGATTAGGTCATGGAGCTCTCTGGTGGGGATGGAAAACAACCCGGACCCGAGAGGGCACCAGCCTGGCTCAGAGGGGAAATGCACCTACAGGAGTTGCATAAGCAAACAAATTGTTCCCTGAGCAACGGGGCTGATGAGAGCAGCTTTGGTGGAGCCCTGTATTCACACAGACAGGCCTCGAGATAATGCTGTTTTCCAGTGACAGTATTCCCCCTATCCATAGTTTTCCTTGTGCCCCATGTCTTTCCCTTCCCTTCTCCCTTTAGACAGCAGCAGTTTGGGGGAAAGCAGCATGTAGAATGTGTAGGTGGTTCAGAAGGCAAATGGAGTGGGTGGTTTACATTCACACTTACATCCTTTGGATGCAGACACTGAGTTTTCCCTCCTCAATCCATCCCTTAAGTGTTTTAGGAATACTCTGTGTGAGAGCTCTCTTCCTCTCTTACATGAGACTGAAGGTAGTTGGTGAGTTCAGAAGTTACTGACACAAGCAGAAACAAGGGTTAAGGAAAGGAGACCCAACCTGTGCATAAAATGAAGATCCATACGTCTTGTTTGGGGAAGAAAAACAGGTTTGTGTATTTTTTTATCACTGTGTAAACATAATGCAGCTTCTTGAAATAAATCTCACACATGAGTCATGCCTGTCAGTTCATTAGCTGTGGTATTTGGGGTGGGATTTACCTCACCTAGTTTTAGGCATCTACTAATGGAACAACTTACTCTGGGCTCCTTTTGTGGTTAATGGAAAACTAATCAATGCACTCACTAGAGTTTGGAGTACACTTCCTCCCCTTCTAAACTCTGGCCCTAAATTTGGGTGCTGCACATGCATTACCTGCTGCTGATGTGGGGATTGGGAATCTAACTGAGACCTCTCCATCTAAATCATCATGTGGGACAAATTTCACTGGGTATTGCAGTAGTACTACCCTTAAAAGTAGGTTGCTTCTTAATTATATCTGGCTCACACAGAAGGCTTGGAAACTCATTAAGAAACTGCCCCCTTGTCCTACCTCAACCCTGTGTCAATTTTTGGTGTTGAGAGACTCAGTCTGGAATGAAATTGTGCTCCCAGGAGTATAAAATAGTGAGAGTGAGTGCAGGAGGGCAGGGCTGTGCCAAACCCAGCACCAGCCGTGTCCGTATGCTGTCCCAAGGTGTCCTCTCACTGTTCTGGAGAGAGGCAGCACTTACTTACTGTCTCTGAGCAGTGTAAAACCCCAGAGCTTTCTGGAGGTCAGTTTTGGGGTGACTATCTTGTGAAATATAAATGATGTTGATATTGGCAATGTGTAGAACCTGTTCGTGCTGCCTTTGAAGCAGGAGGATCTTCAGGTCTATTGCCATCGACACCGACTTCAGCCGTTACCCCGAGTGATCTCCGTGGCCCTGGGATGTTGTCGCCTCACTGCTGGTTATCTTTGCCTGGAAACAGGGCAGGATGAGTCCTGTTTTCTGTTGTGTTTTGAATTGAATGAGGAGAGCATAAAGATAGCCCAAACCAGGCTTTGTAGGCCAGGCTGGGAGCTTATCTGTGCTTTGGGTGACCTCCGTGAGAGGTTTTCCCTCAACTCAGTGGTGCCAATGTGAGTTGTGGGAGGTAACAGGCACCTGAGATGTTCCCTGAGGGGCTGGGGGTTTATATGGGCTCACTTTGGAGTCCATATCCAGCTCATTGCTCAGATCTAAATGTCTGGGGTGCAAAACTGAAGCTTAAAAATTCACATTTCACAATTAGATGGTTTGTATGTTTATGAAACTATTGCTGCAGTAGGTAGAACTGTCTTGCAGTCCCTGCCACTGTCATGTCACTTAACAGGATGTTTTCCTGTCTCAGCAGTTATCCCAAGAAAAACCCAAAAGTCCTTTTTCCAGTTTCCTAATACCACTACCTTATGTAGAATTGCAAAGCTTTTGGCTCGACCAAAGTGAGTGTGATTTTTCTCCAATAATTTGTTTATTCAGTAGGCAGCAAACACTATAAAAAAGCAGAATTAACTGATAGTTACCTCAAATGGTTTGTGAACCTTCTGTGCCAGATTACACTGGTCTTTATTGTTAAAGGCCAGAGCTCTGAAGCAGTGAATCATTAAGGTTTGGTATCCTCATGATTTACTATAAACAAGGTTTAAGTTCCACCTCTTCCCCTGGTTAGACTCTGTCTTGAAAACTTAACCTCTGACATCAGATCTGGTTTCTTTATTCAGGATTTGAAGGTTGTTACCAAACCAGTTTGTCCAAGAGGCTTCAGCATCTTGGGATTTGTTTGTTTGTTTTCAAAAAGCATGTGTTCAACTTGGTGTTGGGGGGGGGGCTGATGGAACATGTCTACAATGATTTATTCCGTTTTTGAAGTTCCCGTGAGTAGCTTGGTAGCA
The DNA here is from genome assembly GCF_003984885.1 of Neopelma chrysocephalum. Lineage (NCBI taxonomy): Eukaryota > Metazoa > Chordata > Aves > Passeriformes > Pipridae > Neopelma > Neopelma chrysocephalum. Next base: position 577,501 of record NW_020897826.1, on the reverse strand, counting down.
GGGATGGAGGATGTGCTTCCTCTGACAGCTGTGCTGCTGGTTCTGCTGAAATTCAGGAATTTATGTGTAGTAGAGGTTTTGCCAGTAGTTTGGATAGGAGTAGCTTTGGGCCCTACTACTGGAGAATCAGTTTGTGATTTTTAGTTCCCTGAAAATAGATTTATGTGTTTTTTGAAACCAGGTTGTCTGTGCTATAATTGATAGCTCAACTTTGCTCTCCATCTTCTGGGATCAAACTTGCCTTGCCTTCATCATGAATGGTTGGCTAATTCCCCTATCCCTGCAGAAGAACTGCTATTGAGGGAAACTGTGGAAAAATGCTTATTACTTTGCTTTGAACTGCTTCTTGTTGTCTTGGTAACAATAAATTTATGGGATGACTTAAACAGCTACTGCATGAACAGGAGATACAAACTGCTGCAAATTCAGAGACATGAAAAGATGGAGAAACCTCCAACCAAAAAACATATTTTGCCTCAGATGTTCTTAATTCCTTATTATTCTACTTGAGGGGGTAAAGAAAAGGAGCTCAGACACTGTGGTGGTACTTACCACTTAAAAACTAAACTGAAGTAGAACGTGAAAAATAGTTAACTGTGATTTTTATCTCAATGTGGAAAAAACTGGTAAAAAACCAATTTAATCTGTGTAGATTTACAACTATATTAGTCTTTTATTCAGTTGTTTATTTCAGAAACAAACCTCTAATGTGCTCTAAAAGCCTCCTGAGTTTCCATACCAGGCTCCCAGCAGTGTTTGACATTCTTCCACTAAAGGGCTGGTGCAGAACCCCCAGTTCTGGAGCAGAGGATGTGACCATTATTCCATTGCTGCTGCTCAGCTTTGGAAGCAGCAATTTGGATAACTCAGGGGACGTCCTGGTTTGCTAGAATGTGTGGAACCCTCTGTCAAGTCTGCTGGCAGCACTCACGGCCAATAATGCATTCTGTCTTGGGCTTAAAATGGGTGAAAAATACAAAAACAGTCGTAAAATGCAAACAGCTGATGGACTGTGAATGTTGTACTCCCAGCTCTGGTAGATTTATATGATTCTTTAACTTTTCAAAAGCTCCACCTGTCTCTTTTTAGATTCAGCTTCAGCAAACCTTTGTTCTTTCACACATCTCAAAATATTGAGTGTTCTTAGCCTTTGGCCACCTCCAGTGGGGAATCTGTGCCGGAATGGGGAGAGCTGGAAGCGAGGGAGGTTTGTGTCCTGTGTGGGTGTTTAAGTTGTTGGATTTTTTGAGGAGGTTAGAAGATCTTTGAACAGCTTTCAGGCTGTTTGGACCAGGAGCAGCATGGCTTACGTTAGTGGTGATCTCTAGAAGCCTGGAATGATTTGAATCAGGTTCACGGACAGTGTAATTTAACTGGTTTTGAGTGTTTCGGAAAGTGGTGAGAGCTGTGATCTCCAGGGCTACAGAGACCAGGCTGGGGCTTGATGGGAGCAGACCTTTGGAAAAGGGATGGAGGGACAGGACAATGGGAATGGGCTTCCCACTGCCAGAGGACAGAGTTAGATGGGATATTGGGAAGGAATTCTTCCCTGTGAGGGTGGTGAGGCCCTGTCACAGTTTGCCCAGAGCAGCTGTGGCTGCCCCTGGATCCCTGAAAGTGTCCAAGGCCAGGTTGGACAGGGCTTGAAGCAACCTGGTCTGGTGGAAGGTGTCCCTGCCCATGGCAGGGGGGTGGGATTGAATGGGCTTTAAGGTTCCTTCCAACCCAAACCATTGTGTGGTTCCATGATAATCCTCTCTGTGAAGCCTGGCTGGGTGTGTATCTGTTCCTCTGCCAAAGAGGATCATGAATTCCCTCGGTGCTAGGCACCCACCCTGAGGTGCTGAGGTGATGCAACAGTTCCCACCCAGAATAGCTCCTTCAGACCAAGTTCCTTAGCTCTGCTTCTGGATGATAGGAAGATCTCCACAGCCTGAAATGCAGTCACAGCACCAGGAGGGCCTGGTCCTGACTGTACCAAACTGGAGATCTTTCCACCCAAACTCAGGGTTCTCTTTCCATGGAGCTGGGCAGGGATGGCTGTGGGTGAAGGGCTTGTCTGGGGCCAGCTTGTGTCCAGTTCCTGGTGACTTACCTAATTCTAGGCAGAAGGATGAAAGACTGAGGCAATTATGCTCAGTGTGTATCTGCATCTCATGGCCTTGAGCCACAGCAATAGCCTGCAGCTCTTACTCTACAAAGTAATTCGTAGTCTGGAGAGCTGAGCTGTATTTTTTGCCCTTTCCTTTTCCTTAAGGTCACATTCCAACAGGCAGAACTTTATCCTGTGAGACAGCAGCTGGCCCTGGGTACCACCTCAGCACTGCCCGTGTGCTCAACAATAATGAGAACCACTAATAAATAAGAACCAAGATGTTGGATTTTGAATTTATCTGAGTTTTACTGTTGTGGTGACTTGTACAGTGAGTTTTATTTGTCCTTCTGTTACTTCTCCTTTCGTGAAGAAACCACTGCCCTGTGCTGTCATGCACTTGCTTCCTTGGAAATGCCAATCTTATTTATTGCAAATAAATATTCAGAATATTTCAGCTGAATCTGTTGCTCTCCCAGTTCTTTTAGCCCCGGAGTGGGATGTGCAGCAGGACAGCTTTGGAGTTACTTCCAGTCTGGGACAGAGAGGTTGCTGCTTGCTGCTCATTGGGCTTCCTTTCCTGCTTTTTCAAGTACATCTCTAATCTTTGAGGCATTTTTTCTTCCAGAAAGCAATTTATGAAACGTCTTGGATACAGTGCCAAAAAGTCCCATTGGGCAAGAGCATTGCTTCAAGTCCCATACTAGTGTTGCCAAATTTAATTTTTTTTTTTATTACGGTGGAGCAAATTTTTGAATAATCATTAGACATTTGCATAGAATTTGGTTTTAACCCCTACAGTGGTGGGCTGTGTGAAACCAGGAGGAGTCAGGCAATCCTAACAATGAAATATTTGTGTCTGCATTAGTTTTGTAAGGCCTGGTTGTTGCTGGGTGATCTCTCGAAGCTGTGGTGTAGTGATTTTTGAGTTGATGAGCTTTAAATGCAGTGACAAAAAGGGGAAAGATCCTGTGCTTTTTGTTCTTGAGCGGGGAGGGAAGATGCTCTCTAAGCTTTAGACAAAAGGGAGAATCCTTTAAGTGAGTGCAGTGTTCAAAAAAGAAAAATTCATAAAGAATCCACTTGGATTTGAATATTAAGGTCTGGCTGATGTTTCTGTGACGTTTAATTTCAAAAGGGTTGTCACTGTGAGTTCTGTTATGCTGTGCTGGTGTGGGGCTCTGAATTTCCTTCTTGATTTCTTACCTGTGCTTAGAGTTAACAAAAATATTTTCCTATTCAAACTTTTTCCTTCTGCTTGTGCCTGGATTCCTACTGTTCAGTTTACCTTCTAATTTATGCTTCATGTAGTTGTTCACTTTGCCAGTTCTTTGGGTTACTGGTTCTGCTAAATAAACTGCCCAGGTAGTCAAGACAGGGAGATTTGCACCCTTGAGAAAATAATAGCAAAAAAACCCCAACACCTCATCTGAAAAGAATGCTCAGGGCAAAACTTACTAATGTAGTAAATGACTCCTGTCATTCACTCCAGTCTGGGCAGAAGCGTGGGCTGTGCTCCTGCCTGTGTGTATTTCCAGGTTTTTCTGCTCTCTTCCCAAGCACTACCATCTCTGGCCATTACTCTTTTCATGTCTTCCCCTCCCTGGAACTATTCTAAATTACTCCCTCTAATCCACTGGCATTAATTGCACAATCTGAGACTAGGTAGGTGTGTCGCTGGCAACTGTCTAAAGAAAACAGCCTCAGTTGCTCAGATGTCTCTTCCTTTCGTGAGGGATGTCTCAGGACTGGTGTTACCACTGAGTCGTGACAGAGGCAACAGACACTCAAGATGGCAGAAAAAATGATGAAATACTCTTTCAGTCTTATTTTGTAACCATAATACCAGGGAATGTTCCCCACAGTGTATTTCTTAACACTTGAGGCCTGCTTTGCTGAGAGGGCCACGTGTCCTGGTTATGGTGCAGTCGGACAAAACTGTGTATTTAGGAAACTCAAAACAATTAAGCTTCTGTTAAATAAATAAATAATGTCCTTTGCCTCCCAGTTTGCAGGAGCATGGACATCCGCAACAACCTGACCCGGCTGAACATGCTGGAGAACTGCACTGTGATCGAGGGCCACTTGCAGATATTGCTAATGTTTAAAACCAAGCCAGAGGATTTCCGTGAGCTCAGCTTTCCTAAGCTGACCATGATCACAGACTACTTGCTGCTTTTCCGTGTGTACGGCCTGGAGAGTTTAAAGGGCCTTTTCCCCAACCTCACTGTGATCAGGGGGACTCACCTGTTCTTTAACTATGCCCTGGTGATTTTTGAGATGGTTCACCTGAAGGAGATCGGGCTCTACAACCTCATGAACATCACCCGGGGTGCTGTGAGGATTGAGAAGAACAATGAGTTGTGTTACCTGTCCACCATCGACTGGTCAAGGATTCTGGATTCTGTAGAGGACAACTACATTGTGGCCAACAAGGATGACAAGGAAGAGTGTGGAGATGTGTGTCCTGGGACCGTGAAAGGGAAGAGCAACTGTCCCCCCACTGTGATAAACGGCATTTTCATCGAGCGCTGCTGGACACACGATCGCTGCCAGAGGGGTGAGTGCACGGTGGTGGAGCTCAGCTGTGGGTCTGCTGTAAGTTTTTAACCTTCCAGTCCTGTGAAGCACTGGCACAGGTTGCCCAGAGGGGTCTTGAATGCTCCATGCCTGAAAGTGTCCAAGGCCAGGTTGGACGGGGCTTGGAACAACCTGGGCTAGTGGAAGGTGTCCCTGCCCATGGCAGAGGGTGGGAACTGGATGATCTTTAAGGTCTGTTCCAACCCAAACCATTCTATGATCTCTCGGAGAACTAACAGGTACCTGTTGATTGCTGTCTTTAAGCACAGGTTCCTAAAAGCCAGGCTCAAAATTGGCATTAGAAGGTGAAGAGAGAACCTTTATGATGGGGCTGTTTGAGCAGTTCTTTCACCTGCATATATGAGGAATCCAAAAATGTGTGTTTTCTTTCTCTGGAGAGTCAGGAGCTGCCTGGAGCTCCCCATTTCAGTGGTCTGTGAGTGGAACTGATGTCTTGCATAATAGTTGGTGCTCTGAATATCTATGTTGGTGCTTGTGTAGGGATTTAAAAGTCCAGACTGAACAAAAGGCTGCAGCAAATGGGAACAGGACAGCAGAGAAAAGTCTTTGTGGAATAAACATGACTCTGGAAAGGTGCAATAACATTTTTCCTGAAACCTTCCTGCCATAAGAACGTTTAAAATATGTGGATGAGTGAGCAGTGTTTGCATAGAGTAAGAAGCAGGAAGCCAAGTCAGACCTGAAGAGGAAAAGGGAAGGAGGAGAGAGGACCTGGATGGGTTGGAGGGTGAAATAGTGGGGTTTGAGCCCAGGGTTGTGGTTCAGGTGAGAAGGTGTGTTCAGAAAGCTCCCTGCTTGTTGCCACTCCTGAACTCCAGTTCTCAAACTCTACTAGAGTTGCTTTTAATTTCATGCAGATTTGTTTTTTCCGAACTTGGACCTGACCTTAAGTTTAGCTTTAAATATATATTTACTTTGATTTATGTCAAATCTGACTTGACAGGGAGCAAAGTGAACTGAGGTGAGACTGACACATTTAGGGTTGTCTGCCTTTCTGGAGGTCGAGCATCCAAATGAACCAGTGTGTCCTGAGACGAAATTAGGAAACTTGTGGTCTGGGGAGAATTTCTTGCCAAGCTTTAAAGGACAACTCTGAGTGCTAAGTGCCAAATTTGAGAAGGAATTCCTACCAGTGTGCATAAACTGATGCAATTAATGTGGTTTCCCCTCTGCTACTCTTCACCCCAAAATTGTCCAGCTTCCTTTTAAAGAAAGTGGTTATTTTTTGTGGCCAGAATAACAGGGTATGAGCAAGAAGATGCAAGTGTGGACGTGTGTTCCTTTTTTAAAATAAAAAAAGCATTCTATTTATAAACTTTGGGGTATACAGTTATATCAGCACTGAAACCTGGTTCCTTATGCATTTCATGTGTTCTGTTTTCTGCTGTTTCATAAGGTTAAAGGTCTGAGTGATGCTTTTCAGTGGCCAGGCCATGGTGTCCCTAATTCTTGTGAATTTTTCTGTGCTACAGCAGACTAGAATGTATGGTTTCTCTCCTTTATACAACTGCCTATATCCATGAAACCTGTAGGAATGTAATATTTTACCACTGGGACAGGAATCTCAGCTCCTGAGCCTCTGGTACACGTTCACTGAGTTTGTTGGAGGACACCAATACAGCACCACAGAAACTGAGCTCAGTTACTATGTCTGTTTGACTTAGAAATTGAGATTTAAATTGGAAAATGGTTCCAAAAGTCACTGTATACAGATGCTCCCATCTGGTTTTCCTTGCAGAAGCTGTGGAGAAGCAGTGCTCCTGCATATTTGGGCAGTGACTGGGTTGCATTTCCCAAACCACTTAACAAGCTGGGTTTATCTTTGTTTTGAACTTTAATTTTTTGTACTTTAATTTTTTGGTACTTGGTGTTTTCAGCACGCTGGGATGTGAATTGTCCTGCACCTTGTGACACCTTCCCATGTATTTCTGAAGTTATTTTGACAGCCTGAGTGGTCTTTTGGACTTTTTAGACTATTTGTGAGGAGCGTTTCGACTCTTGAGCACATGCGACGGGAAAGGTGGTGGAGATTAAGTGACATTTATTTAGTGAACCTGCCGGTGGAATCGCTGCATCCTCTGTTCTCGTGCCAGCCCATAATGTATCCTTAGCATGTGTAATTGTTGTGTCAAGATCGTTAAGAGCTTGTGTGAACTGTATTTTGGCTTTCCTTAGCCTGAAGAGCCTCACAGCAACTCCCAGTACTGAGGGAATTAATGTCATGAAATCTTTCCCTCTGCGTTTTTGCAGCTTATCTGGGAATCTTCAACAGCTAAAGCAGGTCTGAATTCTCCTGGCTCTCTGGTTTTAAGTGCGTTCTCTTTTATTTTTTCTCTTCTTCTAAATGTAGCAATTTCAGTATCATTTTCATAGGGAACTTTGGGTTTGTGTGTTTTAACGTAGGTTATTTGTACCTCTGGTTTGTTTTAGTGTAGAACCTCCTGTTTCCTATTTTTTGGTTTGCCTCTGGGGATGGGAAGTTGTTGCTGTCTAAACTCATAGCACTGCTGGAGAGCACTGCTGCCCTGGGACTGCGAAAAATCCCAAAGGATATGTAAATATTGATGGTTTCGATGTTACAGAGTGTGTATCAATTGACAGAGACAAGTCCCAAACTGACCAGCTTTTCCATCTTGCAAAGCTCGGAGAGTTGCTGGAGAAAATTAGATGGGCAAGAAGTTTGGGAGAGCACATGTGGGAAGGCTGAAAGATGTCACAGAAAATTAACTCCCTCCCAGGAGGATGCAGCCAGGTGGGGGTTGATCTTTTCCCAGGTAACAAGTGACAGGATGAGAGGAAACGGCCTCAAGTTGCCAGAGGGGAGATTTAGGTTGGATATTTAGGGAAAATTTTTTCATGGAAAGGGCTGGAAAGCATTGGACCAGGCTGCCATCCTTGGAAGTGTTCAGAAAATGTGTGGATGTGGCACTTAGGGCCATGGGTTAGTGGAGGTGCTGTGTTGATGATCTTAAAGGTCTTTTCCGACATTAACAATTCTGTAATTCCATGAAATGCTTTGTGTGTGTGGGAAGGGAGATGGCAATGGTTGGGATTGAAGTGTGTTCCCAGCTATCCCCCATCTGTTCCACACCATTCCCTGACCTTCCCCTGCCAGCTCTCCGTGGTCTCTCGCCGTTATCCCTCCCACCATCCTGCCCCTTTGGTATTTATTTAATCAGCACAAAGATCCCGGTTAACTCCAAGACTAACTTCGAGTTACAGCATAGAATTATCTCCAAGGCACACGTCCAGGGCTCTGAATCATCCTTGCAGCTACAATTCCAGCCCGGAAATTTTTTTCACTTGGTGATAACAAGTTGGAGACAACAAAGTAAAGGATCTTCTTCCAGACGTTGGAGCGAAGGTTAGGGATGAAATCAGTGGGGAGGAACTGAAATCATTTGTGGGCAGCTGCACCCTTTGAAAAACCAGTTTCAATATTGAGGAATCTGTGTCTGAGTGCAGGGGTGTGTAGGTGGATTCACCATGGACTGGGATCCATCGGGATGTGCTTCCTTGGGGTTTTATTTTCTTTTTTTTTTCCCCTAAGTCACTTGTGTTGGTGTGAAAAGCAAGTCGGTTCAGTTAAGGCCAACTCATGTTATATTTTGGGTAGAAAGGGAGGGAAATATGTAGTCTGGTTGGAATTTGGGTCTAGCCTGATGCTGTTTATGGCAGCCAAGTGCTGTTCCTGCTCTGTGGGTTTTGTACCTTTCCCCTCACATTTTTAACAGGTTTTTTTTCCATGTGTTCTTACTTTTATTGCCATAAAACCACACTTTTTGGTTCTGTGCAGCACGTTCCTGCAGAGAGAGTCTTTGCTGAAGAATGCAGACAACAAAAATGCTGGAAATGCCACGTCCTAGACCTCGGTCTGGATCTGCCAAACATGATTTTCATATTTTGCATTTTTCCACTTTTTTTTTTCTTTCTATATGTCTGTCACTCCACTTGAGGAAGGAACAATTCCCTCTGAAATAGGATTTCCTGCCAATTCCCTTTGCATTCAGGCTGCTCTGTCCATACAAAACTTGGAGCAGTTTGCTGGGTTTGACAGTGTAATTATAAAGTCAAGTTCAGCCTTTTATTGCATTTTAGGTCATCTGGAAGTGGAGTAAGGTAATAGGAAGGAAAAGTAGAATGGCCAAATAAAAGTTACCAGGAAAATTATCTGCAATCTCAGACGGTCCCTTGGTGGATACTGAAGGGCCACATTCCTGGAATATAAGGATGGATGTCTGAAATATTTTTTATAGGGCCAGATAGTGATAGGAAAAAGGGGAATGGTTTTAAACTAAAAGAGGAAATATTTAGGCTGGTTATTAGGGAGAAATTCCCTACTCAGGGGGTGGTGAGGCCCTGGCACAGGTTGCCCAGAGAAGCTGTGGCTGCCCCATCCCTGGAAGTGTCCAAGGCCAGGTTGGATGGGGCTTGGAGCAACCTGGGCTAGGGGAAGATGTCCCTGCCCATGGCAGGGGTGGAACAAGGTGGGCTTTAAGGTCCCTTCCAATTCAAACCATTTTAGGATTCATTCTATAGTTCTATGAAATATAGACTTCATTCTTTAGAGGATATGATGAAATTCAAGTTCTGTTCATCCCAAATGAAACCTTTGCAGGAATCTATTCTTGGTCTTGGGATTTCTCATTACCAGGAAATGTGAGTTACTAACGTCTGGGCCATTCCAGGTCTGTCAACAGACTCTTTCTTTCATTTATTATCTTGCTTTGTGTGTTAAAAACAAAAGTTGTCTCTCAATTAGTGCAGTTTGGAAGTTGTGGCAGAATACTAAATTTGTGGAAAGTATATGAAACAATTAGGGCCCATTGAAGGGGACATAAAACAGCAGATGGAAGGGATGACAGCCTGGAATGACTGACATGTAGAGGAGCTGCTAAAGAAAGATAATAATGATAAAGAAGATAATAATGTTTGTCCAGATTTTGGGCTGTGATTTTTGGGGCAAAGCAGGAGTTGGACTCTGATCTTTGTGGGTCTCTTCCAGCTCAGGATATTCCATGATTTTTTTTTCCTGTGATGTTGGGAAAACAGATCTGGAGACAAAGGGACACAAAAGAATCTCTCTTTAATTTTCCTGTGATTTATCCAGGGAAAATTCTGGGACAGATAGGGGACAGGTGAGGAAGTACAAGCAACATGACAAAGCACTGAGGAAAACATTGCTCAGCCTGAAATGTCTTTCAACTACTGTGAAATAGCACCGAGGGCTTTCAGAGAGAGCAGTGCCAGCAGAAACTCTACAACTCTGAACGTCTTCAAGGCAGGTTTGAATAACAAAGTTCAGAGGTGTGTGTGGGAAACATTTTGTGGTGTTTACTTAGGTAGAAATATTACTTAGCAACAGCTTCCTGTAATTTTTATGTGCTGGGAATGTCTGTAACCATCAACTTGGTTTTATTACCTTTGTATGGGAAAGGGGGCTCGAAGCACTGAACAGACTCAGCTAACCCCAAGGGCAAGATATTTTTAAAGCTTCAAACACAAAGGAAATTTTTGCAGTTGCTACTACATGAAGTGGAAGTGCTCCCTTTATTTGGAGATCTGATAAGAGCTGCCTTTTTTCTCTTTGCTAGCCCTGACAAATGCCAGATGGAGGTTGACACCAGATAATCTCACCAGGGTGTCTGTGTTGACCCCTGCCAAGGAACAGCTTTATTGAGGGCCCCTGGTTGGGGTTGTTGGGGTGTTCACCAACACTGAGACACCCTAAACTAATTCACTTGAGCTTATTAAGAGTAGTAAAGAGATTTATGGTGCTTGGGGGTGTGATACAGCCCAGAATTGGGGGAAAAGGGGTGGAAACAGTCCCTCCATACAAATGGCTATTTAAGAGTATTCTACTTTAAAAACACCAAGCAAAACTTGTGAAGAAGCAGCTTTTCTCCACTACCCTGGGGTGACACGAGACTGTAGGATTTCAATACAAAAAGGTTTCAACTCACTGAGAAATCCTCTCACATGCAGCTCCCGTGGTCTCACCACACTGATGTTTCTTCAGGTTCTTCACTGCTGCACTTTTACTTGGGAGTGAAGATTTTCTTCTCCTGTCACAATTCCCAACCAGCACTTCAGACAGAAACATCTGTCTGATCCTTTTTATCTTTAGAACTTTGGAAAAATAACATCATAGAAAAATTACTCATCTGACAGTTAATACACATTAAATATAGATAATTCCTCCACACAGTTTAAATATCTTAATTTCTGTACAGAGGTCTTGTCAAGGCAAGAGGTTTTTGATGAGTTAAAAAGGAGAATGAGGTATTTTGCTGCTGATACAGTGAAAACTGAAAATGTTTTCATCTGGTTTGATCTGAGTTGCTATTTTAATTCTTTCACCCTTAGCCCTCTCTCCAAAACACTTGTTATTTAAGTCTGGGCTCTTGAGGAGGCTGAGAGGAGTTTAAGGCTTCACGTGCAGTGGCTCAGCACTGACGTTACTCGAGATGTTTTTAAACCCCTGTTCAATCCTCAGTGGTGACGTCGGCCCTTGTGAGTCCCAAGGGTGCTGTGCCACGAGTGCTTCAGGTACAACACTTACTTATCCCACTCCAAGAGCAGTTCCAAGTCACCTTATTTGCTTAAACAAGGGAACCTGCACTACCCCTTGTTAGATAAAATACAGGAGACCGAGCACACTTGGCAGACACAGGAAAATGCCATTGTCTGGGCACAGCATGGATGTGGGAAGTCAGAGAATGTAAAAACGATAATAAAGTAATAATTCTGAGCGACAGTTAATGTGTGTTAATGCCTGAATGGGAGAGCAGGAAATCGTTCACGTGGTGTGAGGTGTTTGCTCAGGGAGGAGGAGATGTTTCATTCACAGCAAATCTTGCTGGATGTTCGGGGTGCTTTGGTGCTGTAAGTGAGGATAAGGAATTAGCCAGCTTATATGTCCTGTATGTTTTCCTTTATTCACCCCTCCTTCATGAGGGCAAGGACAGTTGTTTTGTATTTTAAATATTAAAACTTGTAATTAATTATTAGAGTACTCTAAGTCAGATGGAATTCTGATGTCCCTTCCTGGATTTAGGCAAATAGAGCAAAATAAATGTAAGCTGGATGATGATAAAATATTCTTTGATTTTGCAAGGAAAGAACTGGAAATATTTGTTGTTCGGGGCAGTAAAGATATTGTGAACTCTTGGGTCCATACAAAGAAGTGTATTCAGAGAGTGTGAGCAGACTTACTGAAATATGTCACTTGGCAAAGTTCTCTAAAACATCTTTCTCTGTCAGGAATTGGATTTGACAGGGATTGCCTTTGTAAATAAATTTCGTGTTTAAAAAATACCAACAAAACACAAAAACCACAAAACAAAACACAAAAAAGGTCAAAACCCCCCAGGTGTGACCAGCACAAAGATTGTTTCTCACTGGAAGGTTGAGGATTTCAGGACCTTTTGATTAATTACAGAGCTGGGGAATAACCAGCCATGTCCTGGAGGAAGCAACACTCACCCTCCTTTCAGCTTGTAACAATAGCTGGGTACAAGTTCAATGATTAGACTTCCCAATTATATCCTATAATTGTCTGCGAGTTCCCATTGGAGGGATGTGAATGGACTTGCTGGGGTGTTTATGCTGCTTAATTAGGGCCAGTGGGTGGGAGAGAAAAAAGGTTGAGTCAGGGAAGGTTGTGGGGGTCCTGGCTGAGCTGCTTGGGATGAACCTTTAGTTATTCCAGGCTTGGGTCCCAAGTTTTCTTCTGGTATTGCATAAGTGTGCGGGGAGATACTGGATCACAGCCCTGTGCCTTCGGAGCCTTTATCTTGATTTTTTAGCAGAGGGTACTGAGGGGCACTGGGCTGACGTCATTGGAGAGTCGTCAGCATGGCTTTATTTTGGCTTGTGACATGTAAAACAAACAGAGATTTAACTTTGGCTCCGTGTGGTGCTTAAATGTTGACTGAGTGGGTATAATGGTTTCATGTGAAGAGTCTGGATTCCTTGTAAATCTAGATTTAAATGAACTGATGGGGGGCGGGACAGGGCAGGACACTCAGCACCTGTTCGTGTCCAGAAAGTTTTATTATTGGAATTTCCTTCTTCCTTCTTCAAAATAGCTTTAGAATTGCTATTGAGAAGGACAATCTCTCTGTGACCAGGGATAGGACCTGAGGGAACAGCTGGAGCTGTGCCAGGGGGGTTGGGATGGATCTCAGGGAAAGGTTCTTCCCCCAGAGGGTGCTGGGGCACTGCCCAGGCTCCCCAGGGCAGTGGGCACGGCCCCAAGGCTGCCAGAGCTCCAGGAGCATTTGGACAACGCTCTGAGGGACAGGGTGGGATTGTTGGGGTGTCTGTGCAGGGCCAGGAGTTGGACTGATGATCCTTGTGGGTCCCTTCCCACTCAGGATATTCTGGAATTCTGTCATTCTGTGACACGGGCAGGGCAAGAGGATTCCGTGGACTAACACAGAGCTTCTGTACCCTCCATGGGTATTCCTTAATTTGGTATTGTGCTTATTTCTCTGCACAGAGGCTGCCTCCTGGGCACCTTGAAGGGTTGGAGGAAGATGATGTTATGAAGAAAAACCCACAGAAGAGTTGGAAAGAAAGTCCAGTTAAAATAATGTTGGGGTTAATTTTCTTCTACTTATTTTTAAAGAACTCAGGGTGTATTGTGCTTTCATTGTCATCATTTTGGTGCACTCCTGAAGAAAAAAAAAGTGATTTTAATCTTGTGTATCAGGTTAGAGGTGCTTTTTTTTAAGGGTGTCAAGAAATACTGCTCCACTGGAATTGTGATTCGGGCAGTTTAAGCTTTTGCAGACATCAGCTCCCACACTGCAGGTGCTGAAGGACTGACAGAGACTGGACAGGTGAGTTGTCAGGAGTTAAGACCCTTGTCAGGAATTATGACCCTTGTTCATAGTCCTAATGAGGGTGACAGGTATTTAGCGAGATTGGTCTGATGAACACTAAAATTTGCAAGGTCTTTTTGGCTGGTAAAGAGGAATTTCTTTAATCTGTTTGTAGAACTACTCCATTTTTTTTTCAATTTAGAGGCTTCTGGAGCTGCACACATCCTAGTGCTGGTCACCTGGGACTCCCACAGAACTGCTGCTGGTGTGTGGCCATGCTGGAATTTTGGGTCTCTGATGTGATGAGCTGAGCCTGAGCTCAAGTTCCAGCACAAGACTGATGGTTTTTAAGTCAACACACAGAGTTAAGGCAACTTAGGGAGCAAGTTTGTCAGAGATCAGAGAAAATACCTTCAAACTGAGCAGTAAACTCTGTGGTTCTGGTTTCTGGTCCCTCGTGCTTCTCTCAGTTCACTTTGATCTGACCCCTGAGCACAATTCCTCATTTAGTGGTTTTTAAAATGTGAATTGTCTGGGGCATGGAGGGAGGAGATTGGTCCCAATGTGTTCATCAGAACAAAGCCTGTTGGACTGTAGGAGTGTGAGGAAGGGAAGGTTCACAGGGCAACGGAGCAAGCACGGCTTGGAGTCGTGTAGCTGCAATTTCCAACTCAATTTTTGATACTTTCTCTGGGTTTGCAGCTGTTGGAGTTTAATTACATTAGCAGCACACAGCAGTGTAAGGGTGTAATGCCTGTGGGGTCACAGGGAAGTAACCATGGGATGGAAGGATTGGGCTCTCCAAGGTGTTCCAGAGGTGCAGGGACAGATGCACCTTTCCTGCTGAGAGGAAGGAGTTGAGTGCTGAGATGTGACATTCTCGTGTGGCAGTTTGATGACACAAAATGGGTTTGCCCATTTGCTGGCTGATTTTCCCCCATTGATGTGAAGAGCCCAAATGACACTGGGTGTTCCAGGGATGGATTACTTGGTCTGTCTGAATTTGGCAGCGTCGCTTCCGATAATGTGAGGGAGATGCCATCAGCTCTGAGTTGTTTGTTCTGAAATATCTGCAGTAACTGAGAGTTTACTGAGCAACCTGCAGCAAGGAAAAATCAAATTCCAGCTATTGCTCTGACCTGGGCACTGGGAAATCCAGGCTTCAGACAGACTCTGTCATATCAGCAGCATTTTATGATTGAAGAAGTACATAAAGGATGCTTGAGTTTGAAAGTGGGCTTGACTGGAAAATCTCAGGAATGATGCAGGAAGCTTTATCCCTGTGTTTTGGGTTTCCCAGGAATAAGGCACATGCAATTCCACAGACATCCTGGGATAATGAAGCATTTTTCTGTTGCCATTTTCAACTTCATTAAGCACATCCATGTTACGTTACAACACTGCAAGGGTTTTAATACTTCATGAGCAGTGGAAGGATTCATTAAAATTTGAGTATCAGACAAATGTTCTCCTTGTTTTTTCTGTGAAGACAATCCAATTATATTCTCTGGGTAGTGAAAACAATGATTTAATAGAATGAACAGGGTTGTTTTTTCTGGTCTTCAGTCTTTTCTGAATGTCTTCTTTCTGAAGTCAGGCTGATCGCACTGATGTGTTTACACAGCTTCAGCTGGGGATGAAGGAGTCCAAGAGTTCCCTCTAAGTACCCCTCAAAAGCTCCCAAAAGCCAGAGAGGAAATGGAGCTCCTCAGCGTGATGTCTGACTGTCTGAAAGTCTCGCCCAGAGGAACCTTAACATGGCTTAAAGGAATAAGGCTTTTGTTTTAAAACTGTACTTGAAGTGAAGCCTTTAAAGCTCCATAAACTGTTTCTCTGTTCATTCAATTCCATGGCTTTTAGGCTCCAGGAATCTGTGTTTTTGGCAGAGGGGAAGTGTAGCATATGGTACAGTCTTACCTGAAGACTTCAGGAAAAAGCGTTTATGCAGAAACTGGTGCTTTATCTGAAACAACTTCTCACCTCATCAGTGTCTGCACAATTATTAAATTAGCAAAAGAAATGCCATGTGCAGATTACCTTTTCCTTAGGCTTCTCTTCCACACTTTAATAATCTCCAGGGCTGCTTAAATAATTCGTGGAGTGTTTGACTGCTCTCTCAGTGCTTGGATACCGAGTTTCTAGCCACAAAACCAGTCTATTTGAACTTGGTATCTACATCCAGAGTCAGTTTTTGTTCTGGGAAATATAAAATGTTCTCCTTTGAGTGTGTGAATTTGGTGGGTGTGATAAGAAAAACGTCCCCTCGTTTTGCATGGCTCCGCTAGTGAGAGGAGGAGCTGCTGCGTGACGGCTCTTGTTGATCAGCACCGAGGAAGAATGTGTTGTTTTTCCACATGCTCTAATCTGTGATAACAAAAAGAAGTCCAGATTGTGTTTTTCAAACATGCGTTAGGTCTCTCGGTGCTCAGATTTGCCAATGACTCTCCGCCGTGGTAACATGTCCATCCACCCAAGGCCTGATTTGAAGTAGCGCAGGTTCAAATACGCGCTCACTTAGGTGCTGGGGGAGACTGAGCAGGATTCAGCAATCAACTCTCAAGTGTTTTGCTTTGTACTCAGTGTTCTGCAGCAGGTCAAGTGCTGGATATGGACTTTGGTACCACCAGTCTATTCTTGGCACTGCCAACTGTTCTTGGGTGGTTCTGGGCCCTTCTCTTCAATAAACTTCAGCCAGTGAATGCAGGAAGTGCCTCGAGGCAGAATTTAACTGTAAGATGGGTTCAGACAAACAACCATCAGCAATGTCTTAGGGGAAATATTTGATGTGGCCTCAGACAAGGTAGATGGACTAGGGGGCATCTCCAAAACTTCTTGGGCACCCTTCCAGTAGCAGATTGACTCCTGTGCCGGCAGCTCCAAGCTGAGACATGAAACCTCCGAAGCTCACTTAAGAAAAAGACTCTTTGTCCCTGGAGAAACTGATACGGCTTCAGGTTTCTTGTAGAGGAGAGTGCCATCTCTTTTTCTTGCTACATAAAGCTGGTTTGTGTGATTCCCCCCCCCAGAGGACTCTATCCATTGTCAGGTGATTTCCATATGTTTCCACAGTAACTGCCTGCTGAGGGATCCATGGCTGTGGCATCAATTAGAGCAGCTCTGAATAGTCCTAATTGCTCTGCAGTGGACAATGCTGATGGTGACTGGTGATTAGACCATATCTGACTCCCAACATCCCCAAAGCTGAAGGTTTTTAGCACTGTGGCACACGCCAGCAGGCCGGGTGATGTCAGCAGATCCTGTTTGTCCCGATGGCTGAGCGCAGCTTCACGGGCAGATAATGAGACTTCTGCTACTCCCCCACTTCCTTGTCATTGAACAAAGTGACCTTAATGACAGTCAGTTTTATTTCAAGAGCTCACCGAGGCAGTGGGATGAGATAAAGCAGAATTTTCACAGTTCTGACCATTGACAGTTGGAGCCATTAACTATTGTGGAAGAAGGATTGAGAAACTCAGATCTCCCCCGAGTTTAATGTAACTTGGGATGATCCAGTTCCCCTGTCGTTGGCCTTGTTGAGATGGCACAACTGGTTTGGCATGAAATACCCTCAGATTACAATTGTCTCTTGCATAGTTTACAAGGAGAAACAGATTAATGGCCTCCAAGGGTGGCTTGTGCAATGTAGTTAATGGTTTTTTTACTCATCTCCAGCCATTTGGTTTTCCTCAGGGTTGTGTTTGTGTGCCTTTTGGTCATTTTTATCACTTCTCACTTGGGTTAGAGCAGCAAAGGGATGTGGCATGATCACAAAAAACTCTAGGGATCAGTGTGTTTGTAAAGAGAAGCTGGTAAGCCAAAGGATATGTGGATATCTGGAGAGAGCTGAGCTGGAGGGTTTGTGCGGTGCCACATATTCTTATACAGTGAATTAGTTGAAAATGGGCATTGCTGGTATGCCGAGGATGACGAGGGCGAGTAGTAAATAAAAATACATTGCACATTGCTTGGCTCTGCAGGCAAGCAGTATCTATTTCAGTACTGCTAAGGAAATTCTTATACCTCGAAATAAACTGTGGCGAGCATGCACAGAGGTTTGGGAAAAGGGGAGGGTGAACAGATTAATGGGCAGGAGCTGAGGAGGCCAAAACAACCCCAGTAGCTGAGAGAATTTTATATGCGTGCAAATAATTGGTGTATTTGATACTTGTGTACAAGAAACGTGGGTAGAGCCCTTCCCAAATCTTCGTTCGCGAAGCCCAGCCATGATGATGACCTGATAATGAGATACTCAAGAAGTTTGGACAATGCTCTCAGGCACAGGGTGGGATTGTTGGGGTGTCTGTGCAGGGCCAGGAGTTGGACTGATGATCATTGTGGGTCTCTTCCAACTCAGCATATTCTGTGATTCTGTGATTTCTCTTTCTACAGTTCAAATATTGTTTTGGAAAAAATTATTGTAAGTTCAGGGAAAACCACAACATCTATGAAATGAGTGAAGACATGCTGGACAGTGTTGAGTTTTGGAGGTATCTATGTGGGAAATAACTCTGGTAACTGGAGGATGTGTGTGTTAGCCCTGAGGTGAGTCCTGACTGCGTTGGCTGCTCGCTCGGGGTAGGACTGCTCTGATTTGATTCCTGCCAGGCTGGGCTGTGCTGGGAGAGGGCAGCTGCCCAACAGCTTCTTCCAAGGACTCTGCCTGCTGGGAGAGGCTGCTGGAGCCCTGGAGTCGCCGTCCGTGCACTGCTGTCTCCGGTGGTCATACTCTCCTTGGCACAGAGCAGAGCCCTTTATCCTCAGAGTGACTGCAGTGGGACAGAGACTGGCACTGTGATCCCATTCCCTGGCTAACGTGGATTTGGGCAGCAAGCTAAATGACTGCGCCCTGAACAGTTTATGCGTCCTGGTAATTTAAGAAAGGAAAAAAAGATCTGGTTGGTAGAGCGAGCTAGCTCTGCTTCCCAGGAAAATCCACCCTCCAGATATTTCTTTGCATGACTGGCCTTCAGGTGATACTTTACCTTTCTCTCTCCTCATCCTCTCTGGGAGGTGAGGCGGGGAGGGGGATCTAGGATAAGTCCTGTTCCATTTTCCTCTCTGCTTGTTTTCAGCCTCGTCACCCACAAACACAAATTCATTTTCAGTATCGATGTTTACACTTCATGACTGCGCCGTGAAATTTGCCCAGATTAAAATCTTAACCTCTACCTGACATTTCTGTGTAGATCATTAGTTATCAGCATAATCTCCTTGTGGTTAATCTTATACTTCCGCCCATTTCATTACCTTTCTCAGTTATGGACAGCTCCATTTTCCTATTTGCTGTGAACTCTGTGTGCTTTTTGGTGTAGATTTGTTATTTTGTGTGTCTGGATTACATTTACAATAACATATCTGAAATTCCATCTTCCTCAGCTGCCTGTGTCAGCTTAGCTTTCCTTCTTTCATGGCTTGTTTACTACAACATCCTTCCCTGTGGCCTTGAGGAAAGGAATCTTGTCCCTCCCTTATCTCTGCAGAAAGCAAAGGTTAGACATTTTGCCTTGTGCCTTAATCCTATCACTCCTCATTTTCAGGATGGGATTTGTAGGTAAAAGTAATAACTTGTCTTAGACCTGTGTTTGGAAAAATCAGATGGACCTTGGTCTTAAACCATGACCATATGTTAAAGCCCCTCTGTGGGTGTCTACTTGTCTCTGTTTCTCAAGTACCAGCTCCTAGAATCAGAGAATCACAGAATATCCTGAGTTTGAAGAGACCCACAAAGATCATCAGTCCAACTCCTGGCCCTGCACAGACACCCCAACAATCCCACCCTGTCCCTCAGAGCGTTGTCCAAACGCTCCTGGAGCTCTGGCAGCCTTGGGGCCGTGCCCACTGCCCTGGGGAGCCTGGGCAGTGCCCCAGCACCCTCTGGGGGAAGAACCTTTCCCTGATACCCATCCCAAACTGCCCTGACACAGCTCCAGCTGTTCCCTCAGTGTGAAGACACATCTTCCCTGTCCTTCTCTTTCACGTCTTGTCCTGATGCAGCACCTTCTCTCACTGAGCACTGACCTGCTGACTCCTTATTCTGGTCAGTCCCTGCTGCCCATCACTAAGAAATAAATTGGTGAGATGAGACACTTGCCCCCAGCACTGATGTGGTAGAGGTGGTTCACATCCTGCTGGTTCAGAGAGAGGAGATCTGTATTCAAAATAGAGACTTTACATTCAATTAAAAGTGAATAGGGATGTTTGCAAGGTGCTGTACACTGGAGAGTAATATATAGTTAAATATTAACGTGAAGCTTTCATGAGGCTCCCAGGTGGCATGAACTGTTGAATGATAACACCAAATCCTCAGGTTGTTATAAGGATTGAAATTTAACAAACCATAACAACAGGAAAACAACCTCATTGGCCGGGAGTAAAATTATGATCAAAGCTTTACAGGAAAATGCCCCAAATTAACATTAAATATTCTGGTCTTGGTCTAAATTACAAATAGTCTCTTCTGATGTAGAGAATCAAATACAATATGAGGTGGCTGATGTACAAACTACTTTAAAATGAACTCCTCCTTACAAACCTCCATGTTCCCCAGTGGTGCTCTGAGCATTTCTGCTCCTTTTTGTAGGGAGACAGATTTCATTTAGTGGCTCTTTTGCAAATCAGGGAGGGGCTGGGGCTCAGAAACTTCTGGCCTTGCAGTCCTTGGGTACCTGAGGGACAGGAATAGGGGTAATGTCTTCTTAATCTGCTTCAATTATAAGCCATCAAAGGCACTGACAGCACCGAAGCCTGGAGTTAGTATTGATTTGCACAGGGTATTATCCACAGAGATAACTGTCTGTGGGCTCCAGGTTTTGCCTGAAGATGTGGTGTCAATTTTGGGGGTTTACATATTAAATAAAAACAAGCCAGCAAGCAGAAGTGGGTGCTTATTCCTGATCCCTTAACTGTGCTAAGCTCCCATGTAATTTTGAACACAAAGTACAAGGAGCAGGCTTGATCTGCTTGCCAGGGAATGGCACAACAGCACTGTTGTGGACTCTGGGTAAAGTATTTACAACTTCTCGTCGCTATCCTGGTGTGCACTTTGTGACACTTGTCCCTCCTTTAACAGTGCTGCTGTGTTTTCAAATCAAACTCCATGTTTTGGTAGTTTGAGCTTGATGGCCAACAGCTTTAGCCTGATTTCTGCAACTTGTTTGTACCTGCCTGGGAATCTGCTTGATTGAAAGGTGCCAGGAGAATGAAAACAGACCTAGTCTTGACTTTTAATTTCTTTATTCGTTCTATTTTTTTCAGCTCAAGATGCTTTGCTGTGTAAGTTCACCTCATGAGGGACTTGCAGCCATAGTGTAAGCACCATGAGCACTGCTTAAAACACAGAAAAGGAAGATGTTTCTTGGATCTTCGTTCTGACTGAGCAATGTTAGGGATACTCAAGTGGGAGATATCCAGTTACCTGTGTAAATAGTTGGGGTGACAGAGGACAGCAGGAGTGAAAACCTTAAAGGGAGAGAAACAGGAAGGTCTAGAAAATCCATTAAATGACAGCCTGTCCTGAAGGTTCAGTGGAAGAAGCTG
Source organism: Neopelma chrysocephalum (assembly GCF_003984885.1). Taxonomy (NCBI): domain Eukaryota; kingdom Metazoa; phylum Chordata; class Aves; order Passeriformes; family Pipridae; genus Neopelma; species Neopelma chrysocephalum. Next base: position 556,444 of record NW_020897826.1, on the reverse strand, counting down.
AGGGTTGTAGCCTAAGTCTTGCACTGCTGAGGGTTGTAGCCTAAGTCCCATCTGTAAAAATAAGAGACAATAGTTGGGCTGTCTAAGTCCAGCCATTAGATCCGAATTCACACAGGGCTTTGTACACCTGGGCACAGGGACTGAGTACATTGTGCACTTGGTGTGGAGCTGGAGAAGCTCATTTGCAAAGGTTGTCACTTCCTAAGAAGATGAGGAACAAGTGACCAAAGGCATCATGGACCCATCGCCATTGGTGGCTTCCTCCGGGCTTCATCATATTGAGATGACTTAGATATAAACATATTTTATGTATTATATAAATAAAAGTATGGGTGTGAATACGTATGTGTGCATTGTTTATGTGAGCTCCTCTTGGCATGTTTTCCATGTTCCTTGGCACAATTCCCATAGAAGTAAATACGTATTTCCAGAGAAATGCCCACCAGCAGGTGTAGTACAGATGATAATAAATTACTCCACAGTCTAAACAGCAGAAGGTTGGCACGGAGGGGACTGTGCTTCTGAAGAGATCTCCTGTTATCCACCCCTTTCCTCTGTGAACAGCCCAACTCAACCTTTCTCCCAATCTCCATTCAACAACTTCCACAGACCTCCAAGTCCTCCACTATCGTGCCTGGACAAGGTGGCACAGAGCTCCAAACCCTTTTATCTTGTCTGAACTCATGTTTGCTGATCCTCACAGGTCCACACAACAGTACCAGCATCCCCACTGGCTTTAGCTGTAGTGGCTGTTCCTGGCTGGGAACACCGGCTCTGGTTTGGAATATTGGAGGGGTTCTGTGTAGCTCCACTCGAGCACGTAATTTGTGAAAGGGTTGGGAGGAGAAACAATTTTTTTCTTATCCTCACTGATAGAGGAGATAAGAGTTGTAGTGTTGTCCTGAGAAATGTCAATGGGAAGAGTTTCCTTTACGTTGTAGAAAGTGTGTTGTTTTTGGAAGTCACTGTCCGTGGGAAGGGAGGCACCTGCAGTTAATTTTATCTGTTCCTGTGTAAATAGGGACCTCCTAACATTCCCAACTCGCAGTTCAATGGGGTCATGGCATTATGTACTGTAATATTTTATAAATAACACTTTATTTTAGTGCTGATTGTAAAATCTTGGATTTATTTGGCACTTGCTCCTTCCCGAGTTGGTGTTGAGAACTGCAGCCCTGTATGTGGGTGACGGTGTCTGGGCCGATGGCTTTTGGGAGGGTTGTTCCTTCGTTGTCTTTGGTGTTGGGGGAAAGGGAGGGATGAATGTTGTTAGAGCAGCTGAGCTCTGGGAATAAGTGACATCGAATTCACTTGAGCATCTTGTGGTACTTCCTAAATTTTGCTTGGTCTGGGCGTTGCCAGCAAGATTTGGGGAGCAGTGTGTTAACTTCTTATGTTTTGTTCTGTTCTAGTTTCTCCATTTATTTTGTAGATTCAGGAAGGGCTGGGAGAGCTGCTGTTGTTGGTCACTGAGGTGATCAAAAGTCATCGTGCTTTTTACAGCCCACTGGACCTTTCCAACCCTGTTCCTCCCAGGCACGTTAATGCCATCATGGTGCCCTGGGAGCAGTGTGTCCAGGAAAGCCCAGAACTGCTGCTAGTGGGTTTGGGGTTTAGGTTTCTGCCTCTCTGGTCTTGGTGACATGAAATAATAATTGAAGGAATAATCCACCATCCAGTGGGGTTGGCAGCAACCCTCTGTCCATGCTCTCTGCTGTGGGTTTTAGATTTACACCCAGTCTCCATGGGACACAGTTTTGTTTAATTTAATAGCTCTTTTCAGCCTTTTGGCACATTAATGCACTGGGATTAGGTGTTGTTTTGACGTGTTCAGATCAAATAAATACTCATAAGGAAATAGAGGATCATGGGTAAAAAAAATTAAAAATTGGTTTAGAGGTAAAAATTATGTTTCTAGAACCCTGTAACAAATGGGACTCAGTGACGTTGTGAATTTGGAGTCTTGGCAGGAAGAGTATGAGTTAATCTTGAGGAAAAGCGATCAATTAAAAAACACTATGCATGTACAACAGGATTTAATACATTTTATAAGGAGGTAAGATCCATATGGATTTCCATAGCAGCGATGCCACTCAGCACTTGCAGCAGCTCAGGAAACAAGCCCAAGCTGTAGTACTAAATTAAGATCACATGCTTGCAACACGCTCCCAGGAGTTACTGCCGGGGGCGATTAGTCCTTGCATTTCCTTTTTCTTTTTTTTTCCCCTTGTTGGCTTTGTTTTTGTTTAGAACCACAAGAACCCATTGCTGTGGAGCTCATTATCGCCATGACACTGTTAGGAAAATAAATTACACTTCCCTCTGCGAGCGTAACTCAAGTAGGATCCTCTGTGTGTGTGTGTGTGCAGGGCTGCTCATGGATAAATTTATATGTCAGATATCGCAGCCATTTACAGTAAGAGGAAAAAGCCACGGGGACGTGCAGAGCTCTGCGATCCTGTTTCTGTGGGACTCTGGCTTTGGATCCTACACGTGTGCACGTCATCCAGCGTTACCCTAAGCCCAGCTCTGGCACCGGCCCATACGTGTGGCAGCCAAACAAGGCATTTTAAGCTGTGGCAAAGCGGGGTTCGTGCTGGCTCCCTCCTCCCTTCCTCCTCCTGGTTATAAATACACCATGTGAATTAAACGCTCGCCGGGCATCAAAACCCATGGTAGCCCTTAAATTGCATTAAATTGCATTAGGCTGATGAGTTTTGTGCCCGTGGTGGGAGGCGAGGGCTGGTTTGGAAGCTGGCAGGGTTAAGATGTGTTTGCCTTGTGCAGATAGCAGGCGGTTGGATGCCTCCCTGTGCAGGCAGCAAATGCATTGGCTGAGGTTGAGGGCGGTTCTCCTGCCACAGTTGTTTTCTGTCCTGGACTTTGTTGGATCTGGAGCCTCCTAATTGCCTTGTCTGTAATCAAAATACAGCTTGTGTAACTCGGAACAGACAGTGCGAGGAGGGTTTGCTCCTTGTTGCTGGACTTGTTATTGCATCGTAGAAAGATCAGGTTGATCCATAACAAATCGTTCCCAAAACCATGTGGGAACCTTTGTCCCTGGGCAGCACATGTGAAGCATCTTGACTTTCATGCATGTGGTTTAGAATTTATCCTTAATGAACTGTCGTCTTCTCATCACACCCAAACCACCATCCTTGTGAATACCGGTTCAACTCACCCAGGACACTGCTATTTTGGACTTGATGATCCTTGTGGGTCCCTCCCAACTCAGAATATATTGTGATTCTCCTGTGATTCTATTTAAACCCACCCAATGGCAGAGAATTCCAAAGGAACAACAAAACTCAGCCTGAGTGATCTTTTTTCCCTCTTTTTTGTACAATTCACTGTTTTGGTAGCAAAGACCTAACACAAATGTTTTTAATCTTACTTCAGTATTCAGACAAACTGTTCATTAGCTGAACAGCTTAATGCTTAATTGACTTGCCTGTTAAATATGGATCTCCTGGTTACCTGTGTTGGCTCAGGAATATGTTTACAGTATCAGTGTGTTTTGTTTCCACCTGGAGCACAGGGAAGTGGTGAAACATGGGAGCAATCCACAGAGGTAGAAATTCCTTTGCTCTGACTCTGCTGCCTTCTGTTCCCCCCAGCTGGGCCTCAGCACCATGAAGAAATGTCTTTCTGAATCCCCAATCAGAAAGGTTTGGAAAATGCATTGTTTCCTCAGTCTTGGGAGCCACGTTAGCAGAGAGTTAAATATTTATTCACCCCTGGAACAACAGGTTTGAACATCTTGTGTCGTCTCCGTTTCTCCCCCGTCCAGGGCAGGTTATTTAGGAATCAGGCTGCTTGTCAGCTTCGGGATGGGGATTTTAAACGTCCAGTTCTTCCAGATCTGCTGCCGAGGTGTCGTGGCTGTTCTGCTCAGCTTTGCTCTGGTGCTCGTTCTGAAGCCCTTGTTCCTGCAGCAGCTTTTGTGGTTTGGTGTGGTGGCTTCTGCCCCTTCCCTGTAGTAGGGATTTATGAAGTTCCCTTTTGACTTTCTGTGAGGAATGAAGAGAGTTAATTTTTTGTCATACTGAGAGCGGGGCACTGCATTGCCCAAAAGTCTCCCACAGCATTAACCAGAGGCTGGGGGGGGTGGGTGCCACATCTGAGCCTCCTCACATTGTACCACGTCATGCCACAGCTTCTAAAAGTGCCATCTGAGAATCACAGAATATGCAGAGTTAGAAAGGACCCACAAGAATCATCGAGTCCAACTCCTGGCCCTGCCCAGGACACCCCAACAATCCCACCCTGTGCCTGAGAGTGTTGTCCAAACACTCCTTGAGCTCTGGCAGCCTTGGGGCTGTGACCACTGCTCTGAGGAGCCAATCTTTTTACAAAGAGGCAAATTTATATGGGCTAAAGACAATTATTGGAGTCTGCAGACCTCAGTGGCAAAGGGGTAATTGGGGTGCACTTGGTCAGCACAAACCTATTCAGTGTAGTCCTGCAGTGAAAGCACAACATGACAGCAAAAAACCCAAACAAAACCCGCCATCTGACCCATCTGAGTCACAAAACCCGTAATATTAGTTATAAAAAGCCATAGTGAAGATACTCTGGAGAGGTTTTAACACGACTTCAGGTGCTCCCTGACATGCAGACTTTGATAATGTCACACCGACATCTGTTCAGGATCTTGGGTAATGAGGATTTGCACAAAATAGTGATTGACAATTTCTGGTCTTGAGTGCTTAATGGAAAAAAAGCTGTTGCCTTGGGTGCTTTGCTTTCTTTGAGCTCTCTTTGAGGCATCAAAAGCTTGTAGAACAGGAAAAAGAGAAACATTAAGAACGGTTTAAAAATAGTTCAATTGTACCTTCTAAGAACCTTTAGAGTGGAGACTTGAAGCAGTTTCTGCCTTGTGAATATTTGCAGCTGAGTTCAAAATGTGTAAATAAGCACAGGGCTTTGAAGATTAGTTTCCATAACAAATTAAATAAAAATATTGTGTGGCAGAATGTTAAGTAGGTGCCATGTGTCACCGGGAGCTTTGCATGAGGGCCAGCTTTTCCCAGTTCCCCGTCTGCTCCACTGACTCCTTGGGAAACAAGGGCTGTCTTTTGAATAGTTTAAACTTTGTAGTTCTGAAGACCCAGGAAAATATCCTTCTGCAGGAACACTGGGACTTGTGCTGCTAGCACTCGCTCTCCGGCTCCCACAAACCATTCCTGCCTGCATTTCCCGGTTTGCTTCCCAGCTGGATGCTGTTCCTGCTCCAGGGAGGTACCAGACAGTGTAGGAGTCCTTGCAGGACATCTCTGTGTCAGGGGAGGTGTGGGAGAAACAGCCCAGGCTTTTCCCCCACCCATAAACCTTAGTTTAGACTGGAATTAGTAAGTTTGATAATATTTTGGACTAAATTCTGGAATTTTCTATTGCCAGTATTTCAAATAAACTATTGCTAGACAGGCTCATCTGTGGCCTGGTAAGGAATGTATAACCATTTAAAAAGACCATGTATAACTATTTAAAACAAGCTTCTCATTTTATATTAAGTCTAATACAAGGTGTCATCTGCAAGTTGCTGCTGTTTGGCTGTTGCATTTCAATCAGTTGTGACAGGTTCACAAAACATTGCTAGAAAGGGGCAAAAAGTTGGTCAGCATGAAAGAAAATTAATTTGAAACACACTCCTGTATTTCTTGTTAATGGATGAGTTGTGAGGGATGCACGCTCACCTGCGGTGAGTGACTGACATGGAAGCAGTAAGATATTTGAGATTAAATTATCCTTGAGATAGAATTTCAACTTTGTCCATTTCATATTTCCTCAGGCTGGAACAAACTAGTGGTTGCTCATCTTTACTACCTCATCTACTGCTGCTTATTCCAAGAATGGCATTAACAGCTTTACCACACTTAATTCTGCAATCCCTTAACGTGGGGTGGAGGGGGATTTTCTTCCTAACCACAGCTGGGGATTGGATCATCCAAACACGGGCAGCACATGCTGGGGATCCCACATGCTGCTCCTTTGGCTGAATGAAACTGCACCACGTTCCGTGACTGCTCTGCTCACATGTGTTAACCAGAAATTCAAGATAACACCTCACCCCTGAACACTGGGGTGACTGGGGCCTCCCCAAATGGAGCCCTTCCTGCTTTGACACTGAGTGTTGGACACAAAGCCTGGGGAATCTTGAGGCAGATGGTGTTAATTCAGGACTTATCTCTGTATCCCTTCACTGAGGCAGGACATCAGGAGCTGTTCAGCTGTGCCTTCAGACAGAACCCTCTGGTTTAGTGAGAACAAGGTGGTGTCTTGATCTGTGTCTTGGCAATTCACAGCTGTATCCCAAAGACCATGGGGATAAATCCAGGCCCACATCCCCCACGTAAAGCCCTTTCTTTTGCTGTGTCAAAGCCGGGCTTGGTGTCGGTTCTTGCTCTCAGAGTGCTGATTGCAGCTTTGTTCTCTCCTTCCTGACATGAAGTTCTGTGGCGTGTTCTGGATTAAGCAGTTGGATTTAATCGGTTCAGCCTTGTTTGAACCACTAAGACTGAGCATGGAGGTGCTGAGGGGCAGGACTGACCTTCCCTCGGGAGCTTCCCTGGGTTTGCTCAGCTGCCCCTTGCCGTGTTACTCGTAGTGTTTGCTCTGGGCTGTGCCGCTGGTTTCTAGTTCAAAGCCCAAACCACTCGTTAGAGGTATTGTGGGGCACTAAGTAATTGGTAATTAAAAAGTAAACCATGAAAATCTCAAGCAATAACACTCTTCTTTATGGAGCTATTGAGAGAGTCACCGAAGAGCTTGTGTTGGTCCAGGGCAGTAGGATTCCTGCGGGAAACTGGTGACAGGATGAGAGAGAGATGGGAAAAAAATCCTGATAAAGCTGAAGGGTTGTGTTAAAAGGATTGTTGGACGTGTGTTATTCACAGCATTATTATGGGAAACTTAAAATTCTTAAACTAAGAAGCAAGAACTTTCTGGCTGACACTGGCTGTCCCAGGTTGGGACTCTACAGCTCTTACTGTAGAGTCTGATCACTCCCGAGCTTCAGAAATAATGTTGGAGTCACCAAAGCTCTCCTGGAGCCTCACAGCACTGAACTGAGGAAAAGGAAACTCACTTTTCTCTTTTTGAAGATGAGCATTAATGAGTTGCGAGGATGAATGATAACACCCTTCAAAAACATTATTAAACTGTGGAATTTTCACTGAAAAGCGGAGATGAGGCACCTGCGCTTTGTGGTTGCCTCTTTGAAAGGGAAGATGCCAAAGCAAGCAGGGCCAAGTGGCACAGCTTGTGAGCTCTCAGGGTCACAACATCACTGGGTTGTTCTGTGACTCTCACCTGCCTCTGATGTTTTCTCTCCCCAGTTTGTCCAGCTGCCTGCAAGTCCCAGGGCTGCACCTCGGAGGGGCAGTGCTGTCACAGCGAGTGCCTCGGGGACTGCACGGAGCCCAACGACCCCGAGAAGTGCGTGGCCTGTCGCAACTTCTACCTGGAAGGGAAGTGTGTGGACAACTGCCCCCCTGGGTACTACCGCTTCGAGGGCTGGCGCTGTGTGACCTTCAGCTTCTGCCAGGAGCTGCACAACAAGTGTAAGAATGCCAGGGAGTCGGGGTGTCACGTCATCCACAACAATGAGTGTGTCCACGAGTGCCCCTCGGGGTACATCATGAATTCCAGCAAGTAAGTACGTGGTCTGCAGGTAAAGAATCCATGCTGGGGTTTTTGGGGCTGTGCCTTCCTCTCGCTTGGACATGGGGTTTGTGTTCTCTGTGAACACCAAGAAAAGTTTCCGGCTTTGGAGCGTCTGTAACAATCACCTGGTTGGTCTACTTTAATATGATTTACAAACTAATACCTTGCTAATTCAATCCATTAAAAGCAGACAGCTCTTACCTACCATGTGCTAGGAGTTTATTCTTCCCTTGGCCTCCCTTGTTTCCTCTCAAGTTTGGAAAAGGTGCGAAAAGGGAGATTGAGAGAGAGGACAAGGAAGAAGAGCATCCTCAAATTGGAGTGGTCTTTCTGTAGTAGAGTGGGAGGAGGGAGATGGGCAGTGGAGAGGCTTTAGCAGCCCTGTTTTCCTCCCCTCTAGAACAGCCTCAGGCCAGAAAGCTGGGCTGGAAAACACAACAGGGAGAGGTTGTGGCTGGAAAGCACAACAGGGAGAGGTCATGGCTAATCAAAAGAGCGCAGCATCCTTTGAGTGGATCGTTCTCAGAATATCTGTCCCTCATCCCTGTAATTACTTTCATTGAGCAGGTTCAAGCTGTGCCAGACATAAATGCACAATGTAACAAACAAGTGTAGCGTGAATCAAAGCAGGGAACAGCCATTCTGTCTATTCCCAGGGTTTTTCGACAAAGGAATTAAATAATTTATGTTGCTGAGCTGTTTATCACTGAAAACTTTGTTGTTTGTCCCATAATACCATTATATATTGTGATGAGTCAGATTTCCTATGAATATTGGTAGCTTTGTGCTCGCATGTATTTGCTCCTGCCATAATAAATTTCAGGGAATTCACTCTAACAGGACTTCTTATGCCATTTCCTGTTTTGCTTTTCAGAAGAATGAACAAGCAGCCCCAAAGTAGCTCTGCTGGTTGTGTAACAGCACCATGGCCTCTCCCGTGCTGTTCCAGGCTGCTGCCAGTGGGACCTCACAGCTCTGTTCCCTGCTTTTCCTAGAGCATTTCATTCTCTGAACTAGTTGGGAACACATTTTTGTGGTGTCGTGACCAGGGCAAGCGATGAGCTCGCAGTATTTTCCCAGAGCACAAAGCACATACTTGCCTTTTTTAAAGCAGCTTTATGTGCAGTCTTCAATCAGAGGATTCCCAGATGAAGGGCCAGCTCATCAATTACACGTTTGGTTAACGATCTTGGGATGAAGACTGGGTTTGTTGGTCTTGAAACCCTTGGTATGTAGAGCACTGAGCAGCATCGTGGCGAATGGACTCTTCAGAATAACAAAAATCACTTTGTTCTGGTTTCTGTTATGTAGGAAGAGAGGGAGTGATTTATGTTTGAAGTGTGGAAATGACAATTTAAAGAATTATTTTCAGGGCCAGGTTGGACAGGGCTTGGAGCAACCTGGTCTAGTGAATCCCATGGCGTATTGCCAGGACACCAGTGCTTTTGGGAATTGCTGGGGATGCCCCAGGTGACATTCCATGTTAAGCATCATCCCTGTATCCCAACTGTCTTGTTTTCCAGCCTGCACTGCACGCCCTGTGCGGGGCCCTGTCCCAAGGTCTGTGACTTTGGGAAGGAGAAGACGATCGACTCCGTGACATCGGCACAGGAGCTCCGGGGCTGCACGGTTGTCAATGGCAGCCTGGTTATAAATATCCGGGGAGGAAGTAAGTGCTCCGTGAGTGAGGAGTGGGCAGCACAGGATGGCAGGGCAGGGGATGTGACACCAGCCCTGAGCTGGGGCTTTTCTGGTGACCAGTGACAGCACCCAAGGGAATGGCCTGGAGTCGTGTCAGAGGAGGTTGAGGTTGGATATTAGAGAAAGGTTCTTCCCCCAGAGGGTGGTGGGGCACTGAACAGGCTCCCCAGGGCAGTGGGCACAGCAAAAAGGCTGACAGAGCTCAAGGAGCCTTTGGATGATACTCTCAGGCACAGTGTGTGCCTCTTGGGGTGTCCTGTGCATGACCAGGAGTGGGACTGGATGATGTTGTGGGTCTCTTCCAACTCAGTCTGTTCTGGGATTCTCTTTTGCTTTGACCACCCTGAATCTTAGAGGGATTCAGAAAAATAACCACTAAGCAAAGGCTCTTGAGGTTACTGGTTATTTGGGTTTTTGCGTTAATTGAATTTTTAACGTCTCATGAATTAACATAAACCAGTTCTGTTTAATGTATTTGGGCTCTGATATCGATGTTTCTCTCAGTGATATCAGAGAACTAATCCCAATGTTTTCCTCTCCATAGATAACATAGCAGCTGAGCTGGAAGCAAATCTTGGCTTGATAGAAGAAATCTCAGGTTACCTCAAAATTCGCCGCTCTTATGCCTTGGTTTCTCTTTCTTTTTTTCGGAAGCTCCATCTGATTAGAGGAGAAACACTCGAAGCTGGGTGAGTTCCCTCAAAAGACACTGTATTTGAATGCTTTGAAGTGCAAGGAGTGCCAGTGCTATCAGAATGATTTGTATTTGGAAACAATTCCTAAGTTATTTTTAAACATTCCTCTGCCCATGGATTGTGCCCTCCCAGGGGAGACAGTTTGCATTCACTTTGGTGTCTGGGTTAGTGCACGAGGAAAAAGGAGTTTTCAGTGGATCCCCTCTCAACCCATGTTTTCATTCTTCTTCTTTCAGCAATTATTCATTTTATGCCTTGGACAACCAAAACCTCCGCCAGCTCTGGGACTGGAGTAAACACAACCTCACTATTGCACGAGGCAAACTCTTCTTCCACTATAACCCCAAGCTGTGCTTGTCAGAAATCCACAAGATGGAAGAGATCTCTGGGACTAAGGGGCGTCAGGAGAGGAACGACATAGCCCTGAAGACCAACGGGGATCAAGCCTCATGTAAGAGTCTCAGAATGCAGCAAGACTTGCCTCAGTTCCATCCTCACACTCCTATTTCCCTCAGCCTGGCCCATAATGTTTGTCCAGAGACTGTCCTTGTACTTCTGGTAAAGCACCAGACTTGGCACTTGAGTAAAGTCCTGTGCCATGAGGAAAAGTCCTCACAGTTCTCCCTCTGGAAGGTGCCTGCCTTGCCAGCTTTGGTCCCCAAAGTTTGCTCTCTGTGGGCTGTGCTGGGAAGTTTTTGGGGCTGAGAGTATTATTTTTGAAGAGTTTAGCACAACATTACCTTGGTCCGGGCTGGGACTTCGTGTTACTGCCGAGTACCTGATTAATAGTCATAACCTCCTTTTCCCATGTCATGAGGCAACAGTGGGCACACAGAATAAACATGGGAGAAACAGGATTTCCACCCATCCCTGGAGCCATGTGAGGGAATTGCCATGACAACAGTCAGGGAAATTTTTCCAACAGTTTTTGCTGTGCTTCTCAGAGGTTTTTAAGCTAATGGCTTTCTTCAGGAACAGTGATAAGGCAGTGCCTGTGTCAGCATGGTTAAGGCACTGAAGTTGTGCTCCTGAAGATGTAGTTTTGAAGATAGATTTTTTGGCAGCAGTGCTGCCATAAATGCACCCCTTCTGCCCCCTCAACCCTGCTGTTTGTTCCCTTTCTGTGGCACACAATCTCCTTTCCCTGTTTGTGCCAGTAAGACACTTACAGGGCTGTGTGGTGAACCAGACTGTGGGGATAGAAAATACCCAGCTTTGTTCTTAGCTGGTGGTATCTCTGCTCTGATTCTTTACTTGCCTGCACATAAGAACAGGAGCACACACAGGTTGACATGAGATGCTTATGCAGGTATTGCCAGCAAAAGGCCCAGCATTAATTAAACTGCGATTTCAGATCCTTGCCCACACCCTGCAGTGCAGTTTGGATCATCCTGTGGATGCTCTGTCCCTCTGCTTTTGGGGACAGCACTGCTAAAGGTCCCTTCCAACCCAAACCATTCCATGATTCTGTGATCGCCCAGTTCTGCCCTTGTTACCCTGATGTAGCTGTTTGTGAACGGACTTAAAAAGTGAAGATCTTTCAGCTGACTCAGTTTGCTGGTCTGGTTTTCCACATATCAACACATGCAGCCATGCATGCACAGTGGGAGAAGGAAATGCAATGGCTGTGACCTTAAAAGCTGGCAGTACCAGTGAAAAACACACACAGAGCTGTATCCTCAGGGGCAGCAGAGCTCCAGCCTGGGCAGAGGGAAGGAGTACGAGGAATTAGCTGTCTGTAAAGTTCATCTCCTCCCATGAGACACTGAAAAGCTCTTCCTGCATTGGGGATGAACCTGGATTTGGAGTTCAGACCCAGCTCTGCCATGTGGCAGCTCCTGGGCTGGTGTTTGGTTTGAAGGCAGCTGGAGGAGACAGTTGTATTCCTCTTTGCCAGCTTTGCCCCTCCCCTGCTGAGCTGGTGTCTGTGCCACCCCCACCTCAAACCACAGCTTGCCAGGGTGTTTGGCTTTTTGTTTGCTTTTACATTCCAAGTTAGTTTTCATATTGGCAGCATCCTGTTTACTAAAAAAAATAGAGGAAAAAAAAGAAAGCTTTTGTTTGTTCTGGATGTGGTGCCAGTGAAATGAATGTTCTTCCTCCCTTTGCAGCTACTGCAGGAATAGCAAATCCAGTCAGAGCCACAGTTTATCCTTCTTGGGCTGCTGGGACAAACCTCCTGCAAACACCCTCCTGTTTGCAAAGGGACCAAACTACTCCTGGGCAAGGCTGGCAAATCATGCGCTTCATTTTTGTGCACACCCCATTGCTGGGTTCATCTGTGTAGATCATGATAAATTGTAAAATATGTTGCCTTTAGATTTCCCACCTTTTAGTATTTAGTTCAACTCTTCTACATTTTCATCAATCAATCATGGCTGGGCTTCACGAACGAAGATTTGGGAAGGGCTCTACCCACGTTTCTTGCAAGCACGTTGGTGGCTAAAAAGGCCAATATGAGACAGGCATGTCCAGTTGCAAAAGGCAGAGCAGAAAGACTCCTTAGATGGTATATTCTGCAGGGCACGATTCTTTCTGCACTGTCTTTTCTCCTCAAGGGTGATCCTGGTGCTTTCTCAAAGCCATCAGCAGCGTTAATAGATGGTGTGTCTCCAGGCCTCCCGATTGGAGGCCAGAGTAGACCAGTTATGGTGATCAATATGCCTGAGGCTGAGTTGTTGCTTCAGGGAGTCCTTGTATCTCCTCTTGGGGGCTCCTCTCTTGCAGCAGCCAGTGGCAAGTTCACCATAAAGCAGGATCTTAGGGAGGCGGTGGTTGGTCCTTCATCCTGGAGACGTGCCCTGCCCATCGCAGCTGTGTTCTCAGTAGCATGGCCTCAATACTTGTGACTGCTGCTTGTTCAAGAACAGATGTATTGGTCACATAATCTGACCAGTGGATGTTTAGGATTGTACGAAGACATTTTCATAAAATTATAGCAAAATTTAAGCTGGCAGGAGTCTTAGGAGGACATCTATTCCAACCCTGACTTAAGGTAGGAATAGCATTGAAGTAAGATAAGCTTTTGATAAGCAGCTCTTCTCAGTGCCAACATTCTCATCTTTAGCTTACACTTCTCAGATAATAGAAATTGAAACCCTTATTTTTTAGCATTAATAAATTCATTGTCGCTTGTCATTTGTCTCAGGTGAAAATGAATTGCTGAAATTTTCTTACATCAGGACTTCTCACGACAAGATCCTGTTAAAGTGGGAGCCGTACTGGCCTCCTGATTTCCGTGATCTCCTGGGATTTATGCTGTTCTACAAGGAAGCGTAAGTGACCCACCCTTCGATCACGAACCAGTGGCCATGTTGGGCTCCCACAGTCAGCAGTTGGCCTTGAAGAGTGGATAATAAACCTGTTGTAGGCAAAGCTGTTTAATTGCTGATTGTCTGGCTCCAACACTTCAGTTCCCAATTATACCCTTCTATAAAAGTGTTCATTAAGATCCCTGACTTACCGAGTTGTGGGCAGTCAAAATTCCTCATCTGAGAACAATCCAAACATGAGTTCTTCCAGTTCTTCTAACCATGAAGTTTCTCATCTCCCCACCACCTGCATGGGATGTTTAGGGTTTTATTCTCTTTGAGGTGGGAAAGGTTCTTTTAGAAGCTGATTTTCATAAAGCTGAAAATAATTAGCGTGGATTTAGTTGTTGGGATCATGTGTGGCACAGGACCTGCTCTTTGATGCCTCACTTTCAGAATAAATACAACAAGAGAATTAATACTTTCTCCAAAGAGTAAAGAATGGTAACTTTCAGTGATGTCCCTAGAACTGTTGTTTTTAAAAGATGAGCGAAGATTCTGTTAATTTGAGCCTTTTCTGTCCTAAAGTCCGTACCAAAACGTGACGGAGTTCGATGGCCAGGACGCTTGTGGGTCAAACAGCTGGACAGTTGTGGATGTTGACCCACCCCCACGGTCCAACGAGCCCAAAGCCCAGGCCCAGCCAGGCTGGCTCCTGAGGGGCCTGAAACCCTGGACACAATATGCTGTGTTTGTGAAAACCCTGGTCACCTTTTCCGATGAGCGACGGACATACGGAGCGAAGAGTGAGATTATCTACATCCAGACCAACGCCACGGGTCAGTACCAGCACATTAATGTTGCTTTGCAAGGGAGAAAGAGTTCTAAATAAGTCCTGAATAAGAAGAGGGACAGCCACTGATCTCTTCTCTGTGGTGACCAGTGATAGGACCCCAGGGAATGGCCTGGAGTTGTGTCAGAGGAAGTTTAGGCTGGATATTAGGAAAAGGTTCTTCTCCCAGAGGCTGGTGGGGCACTGAACAGGCTCCCCAGGGCAGTGGGCATGGTACCAAGGCTGCCAGAGCTCATGAAGTGCTTGGATGGTCCTCTCAGGCACAGGGTGTGACTCTTGGGGATGGTCCTGTGCAGGGCCAGGAGTTTGACTTGATAATCGTTGTGGGTCCCGTCCAACTCAGCAGATTCTGTGCTTATGTAAATAGTCTTCTGCCTGGGAGCTGTGATAGTCCCACATCCATGAAACTTTCCCTTGCCTGCTGTACTTTGGTAGGAAGGAATTCCTAAACCAGTGGAAGGGTGTGGGATTCCCTGCACAGGGAGATTTGCCAAGTGTGATCTCTTCTATCCAGCTCATGTGGCCATGAGGCTGGAAGGGACCTCCAGGATCATCAAGTGCAGCCTTTGGGAGCCTGAGTGTTCTGGTGTTTCTGCTGCAGGAACCTACCATGGAGAATGCTGGATTCCCATAGGAATGGCAACTTGCCTGTGTTTGTCCCCCATCCTGTCACCCTCTGGCAGGGCAGTGCAGTGACCTGTGCCTCTTTGCCCACCCACACAGTTCCGTCAGTGCCGTTAGATCCGATATCTGTTTCCAACTCTTCATCCCAAATCATCCTGAAGTGGAAACCACCCTCGGAGCCCAACGGGAACATCACGCACTACCTGGTGTACTGGCAGCAGCAGGCAGAGGACAGTGAGCTTTATGAACTTGATTACTGCTTGAAAGGTGAGTGGCTGCTTCTCTCTCTGGGCCTTTCCTTCAGTCTCTCTCAGAATTCCCTGGAGTTTTTGCCTTGGAGATGCTCTGGGGGCCCAGTTCTGCTGTTTTCAAGAATGTTGTTCAAGAAACATGCTGAGATGCAGCTGTGTCCTCCCCCTGTTCATTATACATTAGGTGCTACTGCCCAGGTATGTGCAAAAGGTCTCCAAAAACATTTCTTACAGAGTAATCAGACATTTTTTTTCCTTTGGGGATCTCCCTGCTGCCCTTGTTCTTTTTAAACTGAGTTACAAGTTTAACAACAGCTATGGAGATGGTAAAGTTAAAAACTTCGGTGCTTCTGGAGCTCAGGGCCAGGTTAATTTTTGAAGGTATCTTGTGCCTGGTTTGGGATTCCTTGAGAACACAGAGTTTCACTGAGGACTCCCAAAATCTCACCTGCTGCCCTGTGTTACCTAAACTGGGATGAACTGGGATAGAACTCACAGACTACAGCAGCATCTGAGCTTTGTTTCAAAAAATGTTTTTGAATCAAAGGCCTGTCAGAAAAGAGGGAACTGCTCAGCCCTGGATGTGAAAGCTCAGGACGCCCCAATGTGCCATGAATCCTGTGCACACTGGTTTGGGTTCTTTGTAGGGTTGAACATCTGCCAAGTTAAGTATGAGTGACACTAAAACTCTTTTGTCCACAGGATTAAAACTTCCCTCAAGGACATGGTCTCCTCCTTTTGAATCTGAAGACCCTCAGAAGTATAATCAGAGTGAAAACGAGGATGTCAGTGGGGAATGTTGTTCCTGCCCGAAGACAGACTCCCAGATACAGAAGGAGCTGGAGGAATCTGCTTTCCGCAAGACATTTGAGAACTACCTTCACAACGAGGTTTTTGTGCCAAGGTAGGAACATCAAACAGTGCTCATGTGGTCAGGGGGAGGGAACTGTGATTAATTGATTGATTATTAAACACAATTATTAGGTTGGATGTGGTCATGTTGCCAGTCTCTGGGCTTCCATGGACCTGTCTACTCCAGCTGGATATGGGTGTTGGAATGGGGACAGCTGAGCACCTACACTGATGTTTCTGCAAATTGGGAAGATCCTGCTTTAATTTCCTGTCTCTGAATCCTCCTCAGCTTGAGAATAAAGTGAGAATCCTTAACAAACAGCTGAATGCCTGCAGCAAATTGAAACTTGGATGATGCCAAAAATAGCGATTTTTTTTTTCTGTCAAAAAATGTTGTGGTCAAGTTTTTCATTGAGTTGAAAAGAAAGGAAAAGGGCAATTTATGAGGCCACAGCCTTGTCCTTCAGCATGGTATTTGTGGTCTTCCTTGCACTTAGTGTGGGAAATACCTCCAATACCATGAGGAATGTGAGTGCTGTGGGTGGTGAATGTCCTGTTTTGAGTGGCACACACAGTGTCACATTAAGTGGTGTTGAATGTCTTCACACTTCATATGCAGCTCAGGGAGGAAGTGCTGGGAAGCAGGTTAGAATCTGTGATGATTTACCCTCTTCCCTGTCATGCATTTTGTGCTCTAAATTTATTCTCAGCTTGCTGCCCTGAGCTAACAAACCTTTATTTGCAGCTCCTTGGCAAAAGCTGTGTCGCTGCACTGAACATTTTCCTTTTTGAATACACTGGATGCGTTACTGGGGTGTTCCCTGTGAGGCTGCTCTGGTGCCTTGGGCTGAGTCCCTCCTTTTGCCATTCCCTGGCTGTTGATGCCCATCAGGACAAGTTTCACTGTGCCAGAGGATGCCAGGACATGACGTATTCTGAGGCAGAGGAGAGCCCAAGCCATGTGCAAAAGCCAACCTCCTCCTGATGTAGGCAGACAATTCTGACAACCTGATTTCTTTTTTATTTCCTTTTTTTCCCAATTTTATTGTGCAGCCAGCCCAGGATGCTTCTCAGGCCAGTTTCTGGGGTATGTATTTTAGGAAGAAACCAATCCACCAGGATGTGCCACCTTGTCAGGCTGCTAAGAAACAAGTCTCCACATCCCTAGGCTTGGCTAATCCTTTAAAACAAACTCTTTTGCTGTTATAAGTCTGTGGTAAAGATACTTCCCTGCTGCCACCTGTCCTGCTTGTCTTCCCCAGCAGCTCCAGGCTGTTGTCATGTAAATCAGAATTATTTTTCCTGTGAATACTGTGCTATCACCTGCTCACAAAGCCTGGCAAGGAGTGTGATTTACTTAAGGTGCTTTTTTGTGGCTCCTGAGAGTTCATTGACCTCTCTCGAGGTGCTGTGTGGCCTCTCCTGGAGAGAAGAAACCTGCCAGTCACGGGAGGGATCTCAGGGATGAAGCCAGCAGGGAATATGAGATGGCGGGGGGGCAGAATCAGAGCAGTTTCTCCCTGATGCCTTGTCTCCTTGTTTTCCATGTGCCATGGCTCTGCCCTGCTCTGCTTAGTCCAGGGCTGATCTCACCCTTCTGGAAATCAGAAACTGTTCCTTCCCCCTGTGCACATTTATTACCAGGATACACTATCACTCTTGTGGGTCAGTTTGCTCTGGCACTGACAAGGCAGACCAGAGATTTTGGGATGTTTCTGGCAGAGCTGGCAGGTGTCTTCACACCAGCTGCTCTGTGACCTCCCTTTGGAGCTGAGCAAAGGGGCCATCAGAAGCTGATGGTTTGCTTCTTCTTTCCTGTTTTATTTGCTCTTATTTTGGAAGAGTTTTGCACAGGTTGGATGGTTACACACTGGAACAGGCTGCCCAGGGAGGTGTGGAGTCTCCATCCCTGGAGATACTAAAACATGGTCCTGAGCAACCTGCTGCAGCTGCCCCTGCTTTGGGCAAGAGGTGCCTTCCAGCCTCACCTGCTCAATGATTCTGTGGAAAGCATGGAAAGATTTCAAAAGTAAGAAAAGTCCTAAGAGGCAAAGGGGAACTAAATGGGAACTGTTTAGGATGTCATTCCATGTATTCTCTCCATTACTGCAAAAAGAGAAAGAGCAAACTCACTGTTCTGTCTCTGTGTCACACACACTCATGGCATTCCCAGTATTCCTGGGTTACAGAGTGAGTAAGATCTGGGAAATTACTTACATTAAAAGTAATTTTTCCCCCTCCTGGGTTTCCCAGTTCAATTAATTAATTGTGTACACAAATATAAACTGCTTTTACCAGCACAGGAGGGAAGCCAGGCCAGGTGTCCCGGGCTAGTTTCAGGTAGAAAAGCTCGGCTTAAGGTACTTAAGGCATTTTTAGAATCCTCCAGCATAGGCCATATTGCATGTGATGAGTTGTCACTTCCAGCCTCTGTGAGCCCCATACTGGTTGTCTGTGACAGCAGGAGGAACCTGGATCTGAGGATTTCACAGGGAAGGTCACTGGAGCTGCTGAAATAGCTCTAATGCAAATTGCACTGGATAACTCTGAGAAGAATCAGATGTTTGAAAATACAGAGAATTTGGCAAGAAAATTGCTGCAAATCCAGG
Source organism: Neopelma chrysocephalum (assembly GCF_003984885.1). Lineage (NCBI taxonomy): Eukaryota > Metazoa > Chordata > Aves > Passeriformes > Pipridae > Neopelma > Neopelma chrysocephalum. The sequence continues at coordinate 537,943 of NW_020897826.1, read as the reverse complement.
ATAATAAATATGGGAAGATTGGGGTTTTATACCTTCACAAGTATTTCTTGCTTTCTGTGACTTGGGAAGGAAGGAATTCTTGCATTTATTCTGTTTCATCAGTGGTCAAATTACTGTTTTACTTGTGAAAAGCAAAATTCCCTTAAACACGAAGACCAGCTGAATCCACACTTTGTAAACAGCAGGTGTAGCTTTGCTTTTATGCAAACAAGGCTCTGGTTGACCATAAGGAATCCTTCCCAAGGAGGGAGGTGACATGACCCAGAGCTGGGTCTCTGAACTCTACCCCATCCTGAGAGGACACTGCTCAGAACAATACACAGGCTGAGGGAACAGCAGCTCCAAAGGGAGTTAATTGGTAATTAAGAAAGAGAAAACTATAAACTGGAATGTGCTCACTGAACCTGCCATTTGGCATCCAGAAATTTCTCCCTGTGAGGGGGGTGAGGCCCTGGCACAGGTTGCCCAGAGAAGCTGTGGCTGCCCCATCCCTGGAAGTGTCCAAGGCCAGGTTGGATGGGGCTTGGAGCAACCTGAGATAGGGGAAGGTGTCCCTGCCCATGGCTGGAATTGGCTGATCATTGCCTGGTAGTCAGAGGGTGGCAGTGGAAAGTTCAGTTCAGCAGCTTCAACAGCTTGTTACATTTTTAGAGACTGGAGATGCCTCAAGTGTGGGTTCAGTTCAGGTCACTCTTTGTACCCTTTAATAGCTGCACACACATAAAAAGATCATCACCCCCTTAAAATACATAGTCTGGATTTCAATGGTGTTAATTCCTTTTGTGTAACTGAATACAGTTACTGATTCACCAGGTGTTGGTTCCAAACCTGGAATTCCCCGTGGCAAATGTGTGGCAGCACATAAAGTGTTAGAAGGAGCAGTTCTGGTTTGGTACTGCTCCCTTCTTTTTCTTTTTTGCCAAGAAAATGAAATTTGTGAATGGCTCTTAATTTTCTGATAAAACCTGACATTAAAGCTGACCGGTGGCACTCACCTGCAGACAGGGGAGGTGACAGGGTCACACTGCTGGTACTGGTGTTACAACTGCAAAAAATTGGTTTTCAGACTGAAATGCAATAATTTGAGAAGCAACATTTGGCTAACAAAACCACACAGCTAATTTGTAATCAGTCATGAGTTTTAAATGCATCTGTTGAAAAGGACTTAATAGGTTTGTTCTCTTAAGAAAAGCTAAAACTGATTCAGGTATCCATTGAGGTTCAGCCATAGGGTTCAGAGCAGCAAATGTATTCCAATGAGCTGTGAAAGTGGCCTTAGGCTTTATAAATGCAAGTTAGTGACACTTGGGATATGTGGCACATTTAAGGTCATCAGAGTCAGGGGCTGTGGTGTGACCTCATTTGCTCAGAGCTAAAACATGTGGGAGCTGAACTCCAAAGCATTGCAACCCTGCACAAGGCATCCTGGCAAAGTTAGATCCAGCTGAGAGATCTTGAAGAACTGGAATTCTCAAGCAAATGCTTGAGACTCGAATTGATTTATTTTTGTTTTATTTCCCTGTGTGAAGTTGAGCAAGGAGAGAGTCTCATAGATACAGAATTTTAAAAAAGACAGATTGCTTGGTTAAAAAAAAATACTCCTGAATTTCTTTGTTGTAAATATGAGGCTTTAATTTGAGTTTTCAGTGGTACCCTGAGCTCTCTCATTTTAACTCTTCCATTTCAGGTCAGTGTGTTCACATTGAATGTAGCAAATAACATGGGGACCTGTGTTGTTTAACAGGCCATCAAGAAAACGGAGAGACCTCGCCTCTGTGGCAAACGCCACCGTGGTGATCCCCACCATCCCAGCCTCTCCCAACAACTCTGCAGCAGCAGCTGAGGGTGCAGAGGAGCAGAAACCTTTTGAGAAAGTCCTGTCCAAGGAGTCCCTGGTGATCTCGGGGCTGCGCCATTTCACCGGATACCGCATCGAGCTCCACGCCTGCAACCACGATGCTCAGGAGTCCCGGTGCAGCGTGGCAGCCTATGTCAGTGCCAGGACCATGCCAGAAGGTAAGGATCTCCCCAAGCTCGGTTTTGGGTTGGTGGCTGTTCCCAAAATGCTGCTTTTCCCATGGGATCCAGCTGCCATATAGAGAAATCGCATAGAACCGGGGCCATCCTTGAGTTCTGATGGGAAAGGGTGATGGATGAGGTTGGCAGGTTTGAATTTTGCCAAAGGTGTGAAATAAAACTTTTTAATCGTGAACTTGGTTCTAGCTAAGGCTGATGACATTGTTGGTCCGGTTTCCCATGAAGTGGTTGAAAAGAACACGGTGCATTTGAGGTGGCAGGAGCCAAAGGAGCCCAACGGCCTGATCGTGCTGTACGAGGTGAACTACGGACGGCTCGGGGAGGCAGAGGTGAGAGTTTCTGCTTCTCCCTTCAGCTTCTGCTGAAGAGTGAAAATTTCTGACAGAGCAAGAGTTTCTGCTTCTCCACAGCACCTCTAGAGAAGTGACTCCACCTGAAAGCCCAGGGCTGTTTAGGATTTAATAGTCCTGGTGCATACAGTGCCCTGCCCAGTCTGGTTTCCTGGTGCAGGAACCAATGGGACACAAAACTTCACTGTTGAATTTGTCTCCTCTGGAAATCTGTCTGGGATAACATCAAGAAATTGTCTACCCCTGTGGTGTCCATTTACCAAACAAGTTTAGCTGATTTTCCAACTTTCTGTATGGAATTTTTTAGAAATGTTATTGCTCTGTCTCAGGTGAAAGGACGAGAGGAAATTGCCTTAAGTTGCACCAGGGGAGGTTCAGATTAGATATTAGAAAAAAATCTTTCATAGAAAGAGTGGTCAGGCATTGAAACAAGTTGCCCAGGGAGGTGGTAGAGTCACCATCTCTGGAGGTGTCTGGATGTGGCACTTGGGGACATGGTTTAGGGTTGATGATGATGGTGCTGGGTTGATGGTTGGACTTGATGACCTTGAAGGTCTCTTCCAACCTTGATATTTCTGTGATTCTGTGACATTTAAGTTGCTTAAAGAAATTAGGAAAGCATTGAGCAGTCCATGAGCTTGTGGGAGTGCTGGTGCCTGGGCAGGTGTCAGTGCCAAGGGGACAATGCTGGTGTCAGTGCCAGGGAGAGAGCAGGACTCTCCGGTCCAGATCTAATTTCAGGGCTGAAGGCTAGTACAGCACATGGCTCTTATTCTCTGTAACATGAACTACTGCTCTGTAAAACACAAATCCAGCACAAAGCACTAAACTAGAGCAGCCCTGAGCCTGTGAGAGCCTTTATGTGTGTGTGTTTGCCAGCCAGGGAGGTGCTCCAAGAATCCCAGGGAGCTGTCAGGGAGCTCTGGATGCTGCAGGAGCCCCATTGGGCTGTCGGGGAGCTCTGGATGCTGCAGGAACCCCAGGGAGCTGCCAGATGCTGCAGAGGGAGGGTGACATAGCCTCCTCTCCCTGCAGGAAGCCCATTTTTGTGTGTCCCGAAAGCACTTTGCCACCGAGCACGGCTGCAAACTCCGAGGACTTCAGCCTGGGAACTACAGTGTCCGGATCCGGGCGACCTCCCTGGCTGGAAATGGCTCGTGGACAGAACCCACCTATTTTTACGTGGCTGATTATTGTGAGTTCATTTTATTTTCAACATTTAATCCCTGATAGAACCTCGGGGGTTTTTTGGAGAATGGGGTTTAGCAAGCAGCGCACAGAGAACTACAGGGAGTCATTAAATATTTACCAAAGTATCTGCTTTCAAGAAACTGGAATTACTTGGAAACGTGGCTTTTCTTCATGCGTTCTCATTCTGACCAACCCCACCATATTCTGAAATAGCTCGTTTCGTATTTGTTGCATTTATTGTATTGAGGAAAAAACTTGGATTTTGGACCTTTGTAATGCCTCCAACTCTCTCTTTCTTTCTTAGTGAATGCTCAGCCTAATATTGCTGTTATAATCGTTCCCATTATTTTTGCCATAATAATTGCTGGAATTATTGGAGCTGCTTATGTGCTTGTGAAAAAGAGGTGAGTGCAATTTCATCTTGCTTTCACCAGAGCAACCAAAACTTACATCCAGAAGTTTTGTTGATTTGCTGGGAGTCAATTTTTGTCTATTTTCTAATTTCCATAATGATTGGAACATTAATGTAGCGTAGGAAGTATTTTGTACCTTTGGAAATGGGGAGAGTTTGTGTTTGCTGCATGTTTTGGGAGTTTATCAAACTGCTTTCACCTGGAGTGTGTCAAAGGCTGCAAATGTGCTGAAGAACTTGTGTCCTTTCCAGACAAACTGAAGGACCAACCGGACCCCTGTATGCATCCTCCAACCCCGAATACATCAGCGCCAGTGATGGTGAGAGTAACCAGGGCTTCCTGCAGGGTTTGTTTTTTGTTCAGTCAGTGCAGCAGGATGGGATTGGAATTGTCTTCATGGGATTTTCTAGTCATAGTGTCCTGTGGCAGAGGGCAGCGAAGATGGGGAAGGGCCTTGAGGACACTGTGAGGGCACTGAGGGCACTTGGTGTGTTCAGCTGCAGAAGACGAGACTGAGGGGAGACCTCACTGCAGTTACAACTTCCTTGGGAGGGGCAGAGGAGGGGCAGGGACTGAGCTCCGCTCTGGGGGGACCAGGGACAGGACCCAGGGAATGGCCTGAAGTTGTGTCAGGGTTGGATATTAGAAAAAGGTTCTTCCCCCAGAGGCTGGTTGGGCACTGCCCAGGCTCCCCAGGGCAGTGGGCACAGCCCCAAGGCTGCCAGAGCTCCAGGAGGGTTTGGTTGATCCTCTGGGGCACAGGGTGGGACTCTTGGGGCTGGGCCTGTGCAGGGCTGAGGGTTGGACTGGATGATCCTTGTGGGTCTCTTCCAACTCAGTATGTTCTGGGATTCTGGGATTCTGTAATCTAAGCTGCCACAGAAGCATCTTTCACAAGGTACTTGCTCAGTTCAGAAATGTTCCCCTCTGCCGCACAGTTTATGTCCCTGACGAATGGGAGGTTCCACGGGACAAGATCACTCTCCTCCGAGAGCTGGGGCAGGGCTCCTTTGGAATGGTGTACGAGGGAATTGCCAAGGACATTGTGAAGGGAGAGCCCGAGACCCGCGTGGCCGTGAAGACGGTGAACGAGTCTGCGAGTTTGCGCGAGCGCATCGAGTTCCTCAACGAAGCCTCTGTGATGAAAGGCTTCAGCTGCCATCATGTGGTAAGTGCTGGGTGCCTCGACTCGTTAGCACATCCCGTCGCACAGCTCCTCATTCTTCAGTGCTTTCAGAGCCTGACTCTCAGCTCCCCAAAGCAGCAGAGATCAAACAGATCTTTCCCTGGGATCTTTCCCTGTCAGATTCCGCAGAACACATCTGCCCAAGTCTGCTCTTTCTAAACCTCTCAGCCAGACAGGGCTTTTTGAAGCTGTTCTCAGCTCTGTTTCAGGGGTTGTTGGCCTTGTCCAGTGTGTTTGGACACAACCTTGAGGGAATTTCTCCCTTATTTTCCAGGTTTGCCTTCTCGGGGTGGTCTCAAAGGGACAACCCACCCTGGTGGTCATGGAGCTGATGGCACACGGGGACCTGAAAAGTTACCTCCGCTCTCTGAGACCTGAAGCTGAGGTAAAGACAGGAGAGGGGGGTCTGTTTTGCAACAGAGTGACCTGATTTGAGGTTTAATACTTCTTTATTAAATGGCTTTAAGCTAAAAGAGGGTAGGTTTGATTGGATACTGGGAAGAAATTCTTCCCTGTGAGAGTGGGGAGGCCCTGGCACAGGTTGCCCAGAGAAGCTGTGGCTGCCCCATCCCTGGAAGTGTCCAAGGCCAGGTTGGATGAGGCTTGGAGCAACTTGGGCTAGTGGAATGTGTCCCTGTCCACAGCAGGGGAGTGGAACTGGATGATCTTTGAGGTCCCTTCCAACCCAAACCATTCTGTGATTCTGCGATTGATTTCTTGTAGAACAACCCTGGTCGTCCGCCCCCGACACTGAGGGAGATGATCCAGATGGCTGCAGAGATTGCAGATGGCATGGCCTACCTGAATGCCAAGAAGTTTGTTCACAGGGATCTGGCAGCTCGGAACTGTATGGTCGCAGAGGACTTCACTGTGAAAATCGGAGGTGGATAGTGCAGGATCATAGATGATGTCTAAGGTCCCTTCCAACCCAGGCCATTCTGTGATCCTGTGATCACCAGATGATTCTGTGCATCACATTTGCTGAGAAGGCAAATAAATGAAGCCCAAAACCAATGTGGCAAACTTGGGTGATTCTCACTGGCCACCTTTGCAGCACTTTCTCTTCTCCTTGACAGAGTTGAATGGATTTCAGTGAGAAAAACATCTTCTGCAGAACCAGAGCAGCTTTTCTCTGGGTGGTGAGGCCCTGGCACAGCTTTCCCAGTGAAGCTGTGGCTGCCCCGCCCCTGGAAGTGTCCAAGGCTAGGTTGGATGGGGCTTGGGATAGCAGAAGGTGTCCCTGCCCATGGCAGGGGGTGGGACTGGATGAGCTTTAAGGTCCCTTCCAACCCAAACCATTCCATGATTCTGTGACATGAACCAGCCTGTTTCACTAGAAGGGAAATTAAACCAGTCTGGCCCTTAAATCATGAGTGCAGATTCAAGAGAAGGAAGTACAATTCATTATTCCCAAACCTCTATCCAAAAGCTGCCTGAGTTTGTCTCACTGGTCTTTGCTTCCATGAGAATTATGACAAAGAAAGTGTTTGGTACAACAAACACAGTGGCGATAATCCCATCATTAGGTCAAGTGACTTTTAAAAGTCATTTGTCTTCCACAAAACAGGTTTTTAACCCAAACCCTTGTGGAAATAAATAAATATAACATTTAAAAATAACCCAAAACCCCACAGTGTGGTGGTTTTTCAGAGCTCTCTGGAGGTAAAGCTAAGGCAGTGGGATTTCAGGCAAAGGGAGCTCTTTTTTCCCTTATAGAGGACAAATAATATAATGTTTAGAATAGAAACTGTCACCAAAAAATTTAACTCTGGAGTCTCTGTAGAAAAAATGCATGCAAAGGGAAATATTTTGAACATTAATCACAAGGTGCCAGATGACTGTCGGCAGGGCTGTGGGGGGAGTGTCACTGGGTGTGCGAGAACAGGGAAGGAAACATCCATCTGGAGATGGGAAAAGCAGGATGGAGGGAGATATTTAACACATCCCAATTGCTTTTCCCAGACTTTGGGATGACCAGAGACATCTATGAGACGGATTATTACCGCAAGGGAGGCAAAGGGCTGCTACCTGTGCGCTGGATGGCCCCCGAGTCGCTGAAGGATGGGGTTTTCACCACCTATTCCGACGTGTGGTAAGTTGTGCACTGCAATCCCAGATGGATTCCAGCTCAGGAGCTCACTCTTTTTAACACACATAGTTTAAACTGACTTGTTCAGAGCACAGACAAAACAAAGCCGTTGTTTTGAAACCCTCTTGTTAAAAATACAGTGCTTTTGAAGTGTGTGTTCTCCAAAATAACTCTGTCGCTTGGAGAGCTCCGGGATGTTCTGTTCTCACCAGGAGTCTTCCTTCTTTCTCAGGTCATTTGGTGTGGTCCTTTGGGAAATAAGCAGTTTGGCAGAGCAGCCGTACCAGGGACTCTCCAACGAACAGGTGCTAAAGTTTGTCATGGATGGAGGATACCTGGATCAGCCGGACAACTGCCCGGAGAGGCTGTAAGTGCTGAACCAGGGACAGTCAGCCAGGCTGCACTCCTGGGCCAAAGTGTGGCCAACAGAGATGGCCCCACCTGTGGCACCTCTTAACCCCTCCTTGACTGGGGAGGAGCAAAATAGACTTTAGGGGAGGCACCTCCCACAGAAGTTCCACCGATAGGGATTACACAGGGTAGTGAGGCCCTGGCAGAGGTTGCCCAGAGAAGCTGTGGCTGCCCCATCCCTGGAAGTGTCCAAAACCAGGTTGGACAGGGCTCGGAGCAACCTGGTCCGGTGGAAGGTGTCCCAGCCCATGGCAAGGGGGTAGAATGAGATGGTCTTTAAGGTCCTTTCCAACCCAAACCATTCTAGGATTCCATGATTCTGTGACGTGAGCCAGTGTGTTTCAATGGCAGGGAAATTAAAACAGCCAAGGCCTTGCATCGTGAGTGCAGATTCAAGAGAAGGAAGTACAAAGCAGAGGAAAAACTTAAAATACAAATAAGCACCGGGTCAGTGGCCCAAAGAAAATGTTCTTCCTCCACTCCATGCCGGTGGATGGCAGTTGGCTCATGTCACGTGGCAGTGGTGGCCACCACCTTCATTCAGGTGGCTACAGAAGCCAGAGAGGAGCTTCTCCTTCCTCCAAGGCCTGATGAGGTTTTCTGTGATTCTCTCTATAAATAGTGTGGAGAATTACAACTTTTTGCCACTGATTTTCACAAATGCATTTTGTGGCTAATGAGGAGGAGAAGCAAGGGAATGCTGTGCTGAGCCATGAGCTGTTTATCCTGCCTGAAGCCATTTCATTTCTCATTGCCCCATTTGAAAGGATGAGGCCAGGCTGCCTGCAGGGTCAGGGAGAAGAGATCACTGAGGGAGGCAGTGAAAAACACCTCAAAGAGGTTACAGACTGCAGCCAGACATTCCCTGTGCCGAGGTCAAGGGTTGTTCTCTGCAGCTGCTCATGATCTTTGCTGTCCGGAGGTTCCTGCATCCCCAGGTCTGCCGGCACAGCCCAGGAGCTCCCTGAACGGCTGCTCTCAGAGTAATTAAAAAAATCCCCTTAATGAGCATTTAACCTGAGCTGGGGCATTTGGAAAGAAGGGTATGTCAAATATAGTGTGGCAGCAGGACCAGGGCAGTGGTTGTCCCTCTGTGCTGAGCACTGGGGAGGCCACACCCTGAGTGCTGTGTCCAGTTCTGGGCCCCTCACACTAAGAAAGACATAGAGGGGCTGGAGTGAGTCCAGGGAAGGGAACGGAGCTGGGGAAGGGGCTGGAGCAGCAGGAGCAGCTGAGGGAGCTGGGGGGGCTCAGCCTGGAGAAAAGGAGGCTCGGGGAGGACCTTCCAGCTCTGCAACTCCCTGACAGGAGGGGGGAGCCGGGGGGGGGGGGGGTGGTAGTTGGGCAAGAGGAAATGGCCTCAAGCTGTGCCAGGGGAGGGGCAGGTTGGAAATCAGGAATGATTTCCTCATGGCAAGGGTGGTCAGGCATGGGAAGGGACTTCCCAGGGAGGTGGTGGAGTCCCCATTCCTGGAGGTGTCCAAAGAAGGACTGGACGTGGCACTAAGTGCTCTCGGCTGGGTGACAAGGTGGGCATTGGGCACAGGTTGGACTTGATGATCTCGGAGGTCTTTTCCAACCTAAATGATCATGGGATTCTGCGTGAGGAGTCACACTGGAGCAGTGGTGAGGGGAAAGAGCCTTGGCTGGAAAAGAAAGTGCAGATGGTAACTCGCTGGTTCTGGTAACCTCTTCCCACATCTGCTTCTGGCCAAAACAGCACTTCCAGAGTCATAAAATAAACATGTTTTGTGAGTATCCCTATGAAAAAAAGCCTGCTGTGCTGGACATCTGTCTCATGGCCAGTTACAAACTCCAGTTTGAAATTCTATTTGTATTTGTAAGTTCTTTCTCCATGGTGTCTGATAACATGTGACCTCTTGCTGCAGCCTTTCTTTTGGGTGGGGTGTTTACAGGACCTCTGTCCTCTGCCCAGCCTCTTATTTTCCTTGAAGTTTTAGGAGCTTTGTTGTCTTTCAGGCTGAGTTAAAATTAAAATGGAATTAATTAAAAAGCTATGACCTGGCCGTAAGGGCATGCATGCACACACACACAGAGTCTGTGAACCACAGCCCTGTTTCCTTCGGAAGCCAAGTTAAGAACAATTGAAGGAATTGGAAGGAATTTTTGATCTAGACAGAAATAGAGAAAAAGGACTGTCAGGATCTACAGGCAGTGTGGAGGCTGGAAAGAGAACAAACAGCTCGGGGTGTCACAGGGTGGGTGGTCTGCCATGGATACCAGCCTTGGTTGGTACATGGAATTGTTGCTTCCTGCCCCTGACTCTGGTTCTCCTGCTCCAGGCACAGCCTGATGCAGATGTGCTGGCAGTACAACCCGAAAATGCGGCCCACCTTCATCGAGATCATCGAGATGCTGAAGGAGGACTTGCACCCCAGCTTCCACGAGGTCTCCTTCTTCTACAGCGAGGAAAACAAACCTCTGGAGACGGAGGAGTACGAGATGGACTTTGAGAACATGGAGAGCATTCCCCTCGACCCCTCCTCGTACTCCCAGAGGGACAAAGCGCTGGGGAGGGACAATGGACCCTCCATGGCCCTCAAGGGGAACTATGAGGAGCACATACCTTACACTCACATGAACGGTGGCAAGAAAAACGGGCGGATTCTCTCTATGCCCAGGTCAAGTCCTTCCTAACACTTCCTGTTGGGACCCAGGGTTGTGTCTGCTTTCCCCCCCCCCTCCACAAATCTCAGGACTCTTGTTATTGCTGCCACAGTGTATGACACACATCTACAAACTCTTCAGATTTTTAATCTTTTTTTTTTTTTTTGCCAAGTTGACTGGTTGTCAGTGGACTTATCTGTGAACATAAATGGAAGAGGTTTCCATGGCTGCTGTCCCTTCTGTAACCATGGTTTCACAACAGGAAGCAACTGTGTGAGCTAAACTGAAGGAGAAGCATCTGCGTTTGCCAATAGAAGACATGAAGTTTGCTGGTGTCTGAGCTACAGCCTCACAGTGTGGAACAAACCTTCTGCAGGACAAAAGCATTTCCAGTAGAATTCCAGGCTTTCAGGCAGACTCTCCACTACAGCTGAAGGATTCAACACCTCAGTCGGACGCGCCAGATCCTCAGATTGACCAATAGCTGCTGCTTTCATCCTTTTTCAAGGGGTTAAGTCCCAGGGGTGCGTGCGTGGGCGTGTGTGTGCAGTATATCCATGTGGGGTGGAACCTATAGCAAAATAGACACTTCTGGTTTTGTACACAAGTGACAATGCTTTCAGGCACATGGTGGGACTCTTGGGGTGTCCTGCACAGGGCCAGGAGTTGGACTCAATGATCCTGAAGGGTCCCTTCCAACTCAGTTGTTCTGTGTTCTCACAGGAGCTTTCCTCTTCTCGGAAGTGTGTACTTATCTTTTTTCCCGTTTCCCTGGAGGGACTGAATCCTAAACAGATTATTTTTATACTGAGGACTCTTGGGAGTAGGTTTTCTCTCATTCACAAATGAAGAAAACGTGCTGGGAGCCAAAGGAGCAGAAATCTGAGATTTGTGGGTACTTTTAAGACCAAACAGAGTAGGAGTCCCCTGACCTGGGACACGGAGTTTTCTGTCCTTACAGCATTGAGTATATATATTGTTTGTTGTAACATATTTAAAGATGTCTTTAGTTTAAATTTTAACTTCATATAAATTATTGACTGTTTATGATCCTTTCGGGGAAGGGAGAGTTTGGGGGATTGTTTGGTCTTAAAGCGGTCCAAAGATTTCAGAACGAACTAATTTTAGCCTCGGAGGAGTGATGAAGCACATGTTAAGTTCATACTTGACAAGGCTTTGTAATAGTTCCGTGATTTATACAACGCAGTCAGCTGGCTCCAGTCGAAGCCCGAATTTGGGCATTGGGAGCTGAAGGACACCAGAACATCCCAGCCCTGATTCTGCTTCTCCTGTGCCCCCGTGTCCCTCGCTTTGCCTTCTGTGCCACGGATGGAGCCGGCAGGAGAGGACAAGCACAAACTGCAGCCGAGAAAGGGACACGATGTGAGGGGGGAGCACAAGGCTCTGGGCTCTGCACATGCAGCAGAAGCTGGAGGTGACTGTGGTTTGCTGCCTGTCCGTGCTTACAGGTGTCCAGCCTCGTGTTCCCTGAGATCCCCGCTGCAGAATTCCTGGGACGTGGCGTTTCGGCTCATTGGGATGTCAGCTTTGGCCTTCTGGACTGTGCTTTGTTGTGCTGCTGTTTGCATAAAGGCAAAGGTGATGGATTAGCAAACTATGTTAGAGGATAATTGTGGAACTACGTGTGTCTCGTGGTGTGGAGGGAGCGAGTCCGGCCGGAGAAGGGCGGAAGCAGGAGATGAAGATGATGACGATGTTGGATGTTGCAGGCCCATGTCAGACAGGAGATGATTTAAAAGCGGGGAGAGATGCTCAGTCCTCCACTTCTGGAGAAGTCCAAGACCCATTTTGTGCTCTCTGCCAGGAGAAAATGAGGCTTCCTGGCCTGGGGAGAGCAGGGAAGCTTAGCTGGTGTGTGAGTTTTGGTTCCAGCCCGGGCAGAGCTGCTGCTGTAACCCAAGGAGAGGGGCTGGAATGTGTAGGGAAGCACCTCTCCCAGCCCACACCGGTGGGCGCAGCCTCGAGGGGCAATGACGGACTCTGGGCACCTCCACGAGCCCTTTGTCAGGCCCTTTGCTGCTGGAGACTGCTCGGTGCAGACCCAGGTGGAGGGCACAGCTTGCTCAAAAATTTTGGGTGGAAAACACAGTCCAGATATGGGTGAGAACCTCTGGATTTCAAAAGGCCTTGTTTACATTTCTTCTGCTTTACAAAGTCGTAACTGTTTAGCAGCTCCATACTACACTGCAGGAAAGAAGACATATTCTCACACTTTTCTAAGGAAGAGAAGCTTTTCTTATTAGAATTTTTTTATTTATTTTAATATATAAAACACTGTAAAAAAAAAAGCAACAAACAATTTGTTTTCTTAAACACACAGAACATGTAAATTTGTATCCGTAAAATCTTGGCAGGTGGATGTGGTGGGATTATTTTTGTCCTGTTCTGGTGCAGTCTACCTCAGTGTTTCTTAAGGATATTTTTAATACTACGCACCTCTAAACCTGTTTAAATATTTTGGTCTGGACCTATTGTGGATCAGGGAAAATCAGTATCAGCTGATTCCAATACCAGGGACCATTCATGAAGGGAATGGGAAAGAGAACGGCTCGTCACTGTTGATCCCTAATCTGAGCAGTAGTGACAATGAACCCATTTTCAAATTTGGATCTGATCTTGTCCTATTAGTTCTGTTGTGATTTTTAAAAAACGAAACAACAAAAGAGCCATTTAAATGTTTGGACTGTAGTGAACTCATGACCTGAAAGAAGCAGGCTGCTTCCTCCTGGAGCAGCATGTGCCAGCATGGAGCGGGGACTGGGACCAGCCCTTGCTCTTGGGGTTGGATTGGGGTGTCTTGGTCCTGCCAGTGACCTCCTGAAATAAATCTTTCCCAGCACACCCTTGCTTTGATAACATTTCCAGTGGCAGTGATCATAACTGTGGAAAGAGAAGCTCTTTTATCTAAAAGAATATTGGAACCTCGTATTGGGTCTGGCTTTTCCACGTGGTTGATACTGGTTGGCCCTGTGAGTACACATGGTTTGCAACACTCGGATCACTGAACCAGGGAGCGTGTGTTGCTCCATGGACAAGAGTCCATTACCATGGCTCATCTTCCCTCTGCACCAAACGGAGCAGTTGTTTGTACCCAGCACTGTGTGTAAAGATTCCTCTGATCATCCTTCCTACCTTGTGCCCGGCGTGTGGAGAGGTGTGTGGTACCAGTGGGGGAGGGTGTCGTGTTTCTCCTTTTTAAAAACAAATAACACTAGTAGTTGCTGCTCGTGGCTGTTCCTGATCACACTCAGCTGTAGAATTAGGAAGAATCAAAGAACATCACCCATAAAGCCCAGCTCTCACTACTGGAAAATCCTTACTCAGCCCACAGCCAACACTTTGGTCTCTGTAGCTGGAAGATCCTCACCCCAGGGATGCCTCAATCCTTCCTTGGATCTCACAGATTCCTGCTCAGAGACACGAGGATTTTATACAAGTGGAGAGTGCATGTGCCAGATGAAAGCTCTGGGGTGCTGTGAGCCCCCCCAGCCTGGGCAGGGGTGTTGGGCTGAGCCTTTCTCGGGGGCAGCTGCTGCTTTTGCTCCAGCCAGATCCTTATGGGGCGAGAATTCCCAGCAGCAGTGGAAGCACAACTTCACTGCTGCTGCTCAGGAGGAGCAGGAGAGCAGGTGGGATGGCTGGAGGAGGGCAGCCAGCACCAGCAAGTGGGAAGCTCTTTCTTTCCTTGCATTAGTATTTACTGGAGGGTTGGCTCCTGCCCTTTGTGTGCAGAGAACATCCCACTCGCAGCACAAGAGACTCTTCAGCCTCTCCAGGAGCAGCTGGAGCCTCCTGGACACAATCTGGCATCCCCGCATAGACAGAAATTCACTCTTGTGGTGAATCATGAGGAGCAAGACACAGCTCTCTGTGCTCTGCTGAGCTTTCACTGAGAAAATGTCTGAAGTGTGAGAGGTTTCTCAGAAAGGTTTCCACATAAATTCAATTGCCACTTCCTGAATGACTCTTGCCAATCTGGAACTTCTCTTGCAGGCCAGTGCAGTGCTGCAAAGCTTGGCTGCCAGGTTAGGAACGTGTCTGTCTTGGCTGCTTGTAAATACTCTATTGTGTTGTAAAATAGCAGAGCTAAAACTCTGTGCCAGCACTGGGTTGGGAAAAGTGATGGGAACTAGACCACGCTGCAACAATGATCGTAAAGCAGCTGTGTGGATGTGGAAGAGGCCGCTTTTAGGTTGCTAAAGGGTACTCTTAATTTATGGGTAGTTTATCTCTTTCCTCCTAAATTTGTATTATAGTGATGGGACACTGCTTAATTTTAATATGTTGCGTATAGTGTTGGGAAACAAAAAATCTCAAAGTTGCTTCTTGTGTTACTGAGCTGACTGTGATGAAGGCAAGTAGGAAACGACAGGAGCCAGAAGGGTGCTGAGCCTCTGTTTTAGGGGAGGGAGGGAGGGAGGGAGGCAGTCGAGTTCCCTCTCAACGCCACTGTGACACAGAGACGGACCCTGAGGTCCCCCAGGCCCTTCGCTGCAAGTGGCGATTCCTGCTACCAAGACTGGAACCTTGTTTTTACAAGTCAGAAAGTCAAATATCTTTGTGCCATAAAACCTTACTCTCAAGGCTGTGCTAGGTGCTCCCGTGATCCGTGCGGGATTGGTTCCGAGCCTGGAGTGAGCCAGGAACTGCAGATAAACCCTGTGATCTTCTTGCTGTGCCCTCGGAGGACGCGCAGGAACCCCGGTCCCTCCGAAAGAGCCCCTCATAGTGTCCTGTGTGTGTGGTCCAGGGAAAGGAACTGTCGAATGGATTGGAATCAAGAAATAAGTTACTTCATGAAATTTGAAATAAGATTAGTTTGGTTATTTGTATGAACTTAATGGAATTTGGCCTTTTTATTACCTTCTGCTTGGCTCTGTGTTCCCTCTGCTTGGATTCTGTCTGTGAGTGTCAGTGTAAGGCCTTGACGTGTTCAACCTCGTTACAAGCATCACAAGAGTGAAGCCAATCATCCAGTTGACTTCTGGAGGAACCTGACTGTTGAAAAACAACTCTAAAGTTACCGTTTTTAGCAAATCTGCTGTCATTAAATGTGTATTTCTTTTTAAAATGAATTTGCTTGTCCTTCTTGGAAGGAAGCACTTATTCTTGCAGTTTGGGCAAATTCACTGCAGCACAATGTAAGCTGTAAGGGGACAGGTAGAGAAATGACTTTTTAAATATTGTATAATAAAGTTAGTATTAACTCCTATGGCGTTATTATTTTTTTGCCAACAGGTTTGCAACTGGCAAAAAATTCTGTTCCTGGTGGTGGGTTTTTTCCCAGTCCAGGTTCCAACTGGTGGGATTAAAATAGTTTCTTTTCTCAGCCCTGAAGGTCCCTTGGGAGCAGGTGGCTGGGAAGACTTGGGGTAGTCCTGGCAGCTAAAGAGGAACCGCCAGTGGAGGTTAAATGTGGGCACAGATGCTCTTGCTTAGCTGAGCCCCGGCCCCTGGTAAGTCCCAGCAGCACCAGTAAATCTTGAGCTTAGGACTAATTACCTGAGAGCTCCGAGCTGGACTCGACACCAAAGCTCTGTTAATTCAGACTCTCCCAGAAGGAGTCCAAAGCTTCCATCATCTCTGCTTCCAAGGGCTTCCTCTGTGACAAAAAGTGATGGAGAATTTTAGAAATGCCACCTCTAAATCTGGAAAAGTAGAGTGTTCTTTAAACAGGGAAAGCGTTACCTTTGGCTTAAGTTTGGGGAATGATTTTATTCTTGGAGTATCAGAACTGGTTTGTGTTTTAGGACCCGCATGGATGCGGGAACTGGGCATCGGCTTCATCAAACACAGCCCAGAGCAAATGCTCTTTGCTTGCACTTAAACAAGCCACAGTTTCATGGTAAATTATATTCTGTGAGGCCTTGGGGTTTTTTTATTTTCTTTCCCAGTTTATTCTTGCTGCTCCCACCTTTCCCTCTGGATATTTAAGATTCCAGAATACAAATACTACTGCAGATACCTCTCATTTGAAATAAAGGATCAAATGTGCCACAATTTATTCTTTTTTAAAAAGGAAGAGAAAGAAAAACCTTCCCCCTTGATTTATTTTTTCAATCTTTTCATGTCTAAGAGCCAAGCAGTGACATGTACAGAAAATATCTTTGAATATTGAGGAAAAAAATTCTTGCTCTGTCAGAGTATTGAACAATTAACTGTTTATATTAAAATTATGAATAAATTATCCAAGAATAACTGTTCATTTTTTGTCTGCTGTCTGTGCAGCACCTGAAGGCTCCTTTGCCATAGGGAAAGCACTAAATTAATACCTTGGAATAAGCCCCAATAAACCCAAATAACACAGATCTGCCAGTTCTAGGCATGTGGTGTGAAGGCAGTGCAGTTCTCCTTGATAGGCCATGCCCTCATCCCAGGGTTCTCAGCAGCCTGATGCCATCAGGTGGACATTGGTACTGGGGTCCTTCTGCCTGATACATCAAGAGCTGTGGCTCTGTGATGTAATTCTGTTATTTTCTGTGCATGGACCAAGTCTTCCTTCCTCAGAGGGGGACAAACTCCTCACAGGCAGCTTTAAAGCATGGAAGTCAGAGGATCAGCTTCACCCCCTGTCCTGTGGTGGAGCTGCTGCAATGGGATGTGCACCAGGAACCTCCTGGCCAGGCCCCTTCTGGTGTGTCAAATCTTTCTAATTTAGACCTGGTTTTGTTTCACCTAAGCCAAGATTTCCCTCCTGTTCAGCTGCACCAACGAGGTGAGGGACTTGCTCTTCCTCTCCTTGTCTGCTTACTGAAGATGTCCTGCTTGCCTTCCCTTCAGTGACATCACTCAGGTGGGATTGCCATGGCCATTTCAGCAGGAGCAGGAGCTGCTGCTGGTGCCAGCTCCTCGTGGGGCTGCCAGCCAGGTGGTGTGGTGCAACCAAGCATCTGGTGGAGTCAATATGATGGCTTAGTATTTCCTTCCCCGTGACTCCATCCAGCCACAGTGTGGTTTGCTGAGCTCCTCCCTGATAGCTGCTCTGGCCCTGGCTCTTCCTGCCTCAGCCCTGCTCATGCTCTTTCCTTGCCCAACCTTGGAGTCTGCTTAGGACACATGTGGAGCTCTGGTCCCTGACTTGCTCCTCAAGAGGACACAGGGAGTTGTACACCCATGCAATGAGTTGCTATAAAAGCAAGTAGCGCGATTTTGCAAAAACACTTCCATGGTTGGTGACTCCACCACCTCCCTGGGCAGACACTTCCAATGCCTGGCAACCCTTTCAGTGAAGAAATTTCTTCTGATGTCCAGCCTGAACCTCTCCTGGCACAGTTTGAGGCCATTTCCTCTTGTCTTGTCCCTTGTTCACTGGGAGCAGAGCCCGACCCCCACCTGGCTTCCCCCCTCCTGTCAGGGAGTTGCAGAGAGGAGCCTCCTTTTCTCCAGGCTGAGCCCCTCCCAGCTCCCTCAGCTGCTTCTGGTGCTCCAGCCCCTTCCCCAACTCCGTTCCCTTCCCTGGACACGCTCCAGCCCCTCAGTGTCCTTCTTCCAGGCCTGGAACTGGACACAGAACTCAAGGCCTCACCAGTGCCATTTCTTTACTAAGCCCATCTGGAGTTCTCTTACTGGGGGAATGATGACATACAAAATGGTATTTTAAGATGTTTTGGAGTTGCTTCTTCTGGCACAAGCTTGTTCTCTGGGGATCCTAAAATGCAAAATTAAGCAAAGCCACAAAGCTTGAACTTGCTGTCTTGGGAGCTTTGTTGCCTGCTGGGCTCTCTAAGATGCTGTGGGGAAAGGGAAGCTGCTGAGGCTCAGCCAGCCCTCCTGCCCTTATCCCTTCCAGGCTGCCTGGACAGCTCAGCTTCGGCAACCCCCAAACTGTGCCAGACGTGGCTGAAGGAAAAGAGCTTGTCCTCATTTGAGCCAAGGACAACTCACCATCCCATCAGCTGGAGCAGCTGCCTGGTGTTTAGGAGCAGCCCTGATCTCTGATGCTAATCGAGCTCTTGTGGACTTCAGAGAAATTAAACCTTAATTTCTCTTTGCTCTTGTGGTTTCCTGGAGCACGGGGTAATTGCTATTCTAAGTGCTGCCAAAGCTGCGGTCTCTGAGTAATTGGAGTGTGAGTGGATCTTGTTCTGATTAGGGCTTGGCTGGGGCTGGCGAGTGCTTGGGACTCGGGGATGAGTACTGTGTGTGCATCAGCCACGGGGCTCATTGGGAAGGAGGGAATGGCTGTGTGGACAAACCTGAGCCTGGACCAGGGTTATCACCCCTCTGGCCCTGGAGCTGAAGTCCCTGTCTCTCACCTGCGTGGATGAATTTGGCCATCACAGGCATTTCCATGCTTTGCTATCGCTTCATTCTGTGTAAGACTGAGACCTGCTGGGCTTTGGGTCTCTGCTGCAGCCCAAGGTCAAACCATGACAGCAAAGACAAGGGACTCATTCACAGGAGCCCTGTGAGGCTCAAATGGTGCAAGGAGCCCCCGGGCTGGGCTGGGTGTGCCGGGCTTTCGTGGCACATGCACACACACAGAGTGGTTTTTCTCTGAAGGGAACAGGAAGCAGTTGTGGCAATAGCTGTTCCTCGCAGCCATTGCAAATTCAGCAGCTCCCAGGGCCCCTGCTGGGTTTCTGGGGGTTTGCAACCCCCCTGGAGACTCTGCTGGACCCTCCCGGAGCCCAGATCTTCCATAGGGTGAGAGGGATTGTTGGGGCAGAGCTGGGGCCACTGTTGTGGAAAATGCAGCGTGGGAGAGGTGGGTTTGTTTGTGCCGTCAGAAAGGGGAAGTGGTGAGAGGGGTTGAGCCAACAGCCCTCGTGAGCAAACCACCTTCATGGCTGCTGCTCCCCTGGTGAGGCTCCACTTCTCGCTTTGCTCCAGCAGCTGGAGAAGTCGGGGTTGTGGGATCCAGACCTGCACAGGGAACCCACCACAGGGATTCCTCCAGCCCTCAGGGTAAGTCGCTCCCTGCACAAGCTCCATGCCACAACAACGGGGTTGTCACTCGTCTTCCTCAAGGCCTTGTGAGGAAGCAGCTTGTCCTGAAGCCAAAAGTCCCAGTGCTGGGTTTTGTGCAGCCTCCCCCCTGCACAGGCTTAAGGGCACAACGTGGGCTGGGGAGTCTGAGCTCAAGAGGAGCTTCGCTCTGCTAGGAGTGAAGAGGAGGAGGCAAGGTCTAGGAGTGAAGAGGAGGAGATGAGGTCGGGGTGTGTCCCCATGTGTGTCCCAGTGTGTCCCCATGGCTGGTTCTGGGGCAGTTCTGGGCTGGCTGGGCACCCTTCGAGTGCTGCTCTTGGCTCCGGCTGCTGCTGTGCCACAGCTGAAGGTTTGCAAAGACATCCTGGCACTGCCCACAGCTGGGTTTTGGGCCGGGCACAAGAGGGGTCTGTGCCTGGGACCCCCAAATTCCACTCCAAACTGCCCAGTCCAGGGCACCCATGTTACTGGGGAGATGGAAGCAGAGGGGATGTGGGGAGGGGTGTACTGATGACACTTTGGGTTTTGTGGCCAGGTGAGGGAAATGGTTTTTGCCACCTGCCTTTGCACAACACCAGCCCAGCCTGGGCTCCAAGCCAGGAGCTACCTGTGGTTGTTCCCAAACTGGCTGTGCTCTGCTCAGTGAGGCCACAAGTGTCAGGTAAACAGGAGGAGGAGGTTTGGTCTGGCCCAAGAGCCCAGCAGCTGCACTGGGATAAAACTTGACTTCTTCAGCCTAATTGAGGGATTTGGAGCAAACTTTGGAGCCAGTCTTGGCTGTGGGGATGGCGCCAGGCCTTGGAGTTTGTTCTCTTGAGGCAGTTTGGAGTTGGCTGAGATTGCTCCCACCTGCCTCCCTGCATGGGAGAGCTGAGAAGGGCTTGGAGAAAGGTCCTTGCCAGGGGATGGGGACTTGCTGCGAACTGCAGGAGGATGCTGATGTTGCAGATGGACAGGGTTTTGTGTGGTCCCTTGCAGAGGTTCTACCACAGCACTTGAAACCAAGAACAAAGGTACAAATGTCAAGCCTGTGGTCTTAACTCTTACTCTGCACTGCAGGTGACTCTTACCCAGTGTCACTTCAGGTTCTGCTCCTGCCAAACGGTCTGGAAGGTGGTGATTTGCCATGCTGACAGCTGACACCCATGAATGAAGCTGGGAGGCTCTGGCAGAGGGGAAGGGGGTTGTGGTGTGCTAACAGCATGTTTTCTGTTTCAGTCTGCAAGCCTCAAGCAGTGCTTGGGGGCTGTGTGTGTTCTGGGGCTGCTGATCCCCAGGTCCAGCTGTAGGAAGTCACTGACCCGTCACACAGGTAGGAACGCCAGGGACCAGGAATTTCTCCCTGGCTACAGCTTCCATCAGCTGATACTTCTGACAAAACACTTGGCTCCTCCACTCCCCCCTTGGCAGCCCCTGGGCTGCAGCCCTGCAGCGCTGCCTTAGAGTGCGCTGAGCTCTGCTGTGCTCTGTGCTGGCGTCTCCTGCTCTGGGCTGTACCTTGCACGGGGCTCCCAAATGTCAGACTCGCTGCTCAACCACTCCTGGCCATCATTTTCCAAGCACTGGAAGAAGAGATGGTCCTTTAAGCGAGGTAATGGCCTGTGTGTGGGGAGAGTGGGCTGAGAGTGTGTTGGGAGACGGGCTGTTGCAGGATGGGGGTACAGCCTGTCCTGGGCTGAGTAGGCACCAAAGAACACTGGGGTCCCCAGGCAGAGCTTGTTTTGGGGTGCTCCCCCTCCTCCCTGCAGGGGACACTGCCTAAGTGCTGATTAATGCTTTTTGTTCCACTTCATCTTCTTTTCAAGGCACATAAATGCCTTCAGGAGCTGGGGAATGGGTTAAATATCAGCCTTCTGGTTTTGTATTAAGTTTGTTTCATGGTTGGCAGTGAGCTGGAGGTCCTGGTTCTTGCAGACAGCTGTCTCTGCACGCTGCCTGGAGAGAGCTTGGGGTTTGAGCAGATGCTGTGGAAAGATTCTTCTGGTCTTCCAGTGAGGGCTGGTGAGCACTGCCAGAGCTGTGCAGTTTGGGTGGCCCTGGCTGGGCTTCCCAGTGTCTGACAGCAGGGATGGGAAGTGACAGCAATTGAGTGAACTGACCTCATTCCTGCATGTGGTGCCATGACTTGGAAATAGGGAAGTGAGAGCCCTGACATTTGCAGTCCCAGAGAAGCTGGACACTGCTGTTCTTGCCTCCAAACACTACTTCAGGCTGACGATGTTGGGTACCTTTACCTGTGGCATTAGAGCTTCTGGCACTCTTTCTTCTCCATTATTCCTTGACCCCTCCCAGTTCTCTTCTGATGTGGATGTGCAGGAGACCAAGATCCGAACTGAACACTTGAAGGAACGTCAGTTCAGAGCAGGAGGCAGGGTCCAGCTGGACATCCCATTCCAGCCTCCCCAGTGCCATGCCTGCTGGGGTGGTTGTGCTCACTGGGAAGGCTCAGGTGAGCTGATTTCTCTAAAAAATGAATCAGCCTCACGGTGCTCTCAAGCACTGACTGCTTTTGAGAGGACCTGGGTAGAATCAGCTCCTCTCAGCATGTGCTTTCAGAGCAGTTTGTCCCAATGGGGCTTGTGCTGTGGGCACAAAACTTTGGGGTCTCACTCAGGAGTGAATCAGAGGGGCTGCAAATCCCCCTCAGCCCCGCCAAGAACTTTCAGCTGAGAGTGAGCAGAAAACAGTCCTGGCTCCCTGCTCCTCTGCGCCCAACAGCCAGGCCCCAGGCAGGGTGATAAGGCAGCAGTTCCCTGTACAGTGTGTTACAGTGTGGGTACAGTGTTACAGTGTGGGACAGCTTATCGTCCCCCTCCCCCTGCCTGGGCTGCAGGAGCCAATCCCCACCGCTGCCAACGAGGACAATGAGGGGCCCAGATCAGGCCAGGGTCTGTCCTTCAGCTCATTTTGGCACAGGGAGTTCAGCACTTGCTTTCCCAAGGTTTTTCCCTATGGCTCTGGACATCCTGCAACACAGTACGTGAAAGGCAGCTGATGCAGGGCCAGCAGGGCAGGGGCCAGGGGGAGATGGAATCACTTTTTTTTTCTTGTCTGTGATGCTCCCTGTGGTTTTCCAACAGTCTCTACCCTGGCTGCTGGGAAATGCCCAGACATTCTGGTCTTTCCTTCCTCTTGGGATTGTTTCACGTAGCAGAACTGCCCAGTGCCTTTATCCCAATGCATTTGGTGTGGCCTTTCCGTGGTAGGAACGCAGACAATGTTTGATGTTGGAGGATGTGACTGGCGTGGTGAGAGCTGCCATCCGTTTTTCCTCTGACGTGTTCCCTGTCAGTGTCAGCCTGGTTCCAGCGTCAACTGGGGACCTGTAGCATCCGGCACCGAGCTGGGGGCAGGTGAGGACAGGACACTGCTGGCAGAGCTCATTCCAGTGCTGGCTGCTCTGGTGCTGTCACCTGCTGTGACATTCATGGGTGCATCTCCAGTGACAAGCCTGTCTGAGGGAAAGCAGCGAGGTGGTCGTAGGAGGGAGGGTTTGACTGTAGGTCTGAGTTAGAATTATTCAAATCTCTGCTGGGCTCCCAGCGGCCTTGCACAGAGTTACAGCCAGGGCAGCTCATCCAGCTGATCCCATTGTCCCCATAGCATCAAAACCCTCGAGATTGTCCCAGATTGTCACATGCACTGGACACCTGTCACTGCTTCCTTCCTCCGCACGCAGCAGCCCAGAGTCCTCATGTTTCACCCGTGGGAAGCTCTGGCATAGTGCAGGGACCATCCCAGCCCAGCTTCCTCCCCAGCTCTGCCCTGGGAATTCCTCTGAGGAGGCTGCTGCCTGCAGCAATAACCTTTTATGGTTCCTGGCCAGAGGCGAATTAAGCAACTGCAATACCTAATCTGCTTAATGTTCTCCTAAAGTAAACAGTATTTGTTCTTGAAAGTGTCATTTTGTCATCCCATCTAAAGCTTAAACTGAGGGAAGGTGGCTGCTGCTGTCTGCCAGTGCCTGGGGGGCCAAGATTCCCCATCCTCTTATCACCACGCTGGACATGGATCCTTCCAAACAGGCTTGAGTGCACGGTCCAAGAGACTCAAGGAGCTCCAGAGTTTGCCACACTTGCTGATACAGCGTGACCACCTTGGTGGTGGATATAGGGATGTTCACAGCCCCCCAAACCTGTATCCCTCCTGTGTGTGCTCCGCACTGCTCCTTCCTTGCTCACCGTCCCACAGCCTTCCATCACCGTCTTGCCCAAGCACCCTCACAGCTCAGCTCTGCTCCCGGCGCCAGCCCAGCATCAGCTGGCTGAGACTGAGATGTGGGAGCCCGGAATTGCCGTGGCTGGTGCTCACACATTGCCTAAAATGGTCTCCCCATGGCTGCAGCCCGTGAGCTGCACGTCTCCGCCTCACGGCCACCATGCTCCCCGGAGCTGATTTATCGTGTGTTGAACCGAGCGTCTGAAGCCTCCGAGGAGGATTTAAGTCCTTCGGTGGGTCTGGAGGGGTTCTGTTGACTGCAGCCTATGCCTTTGGCCAAATCCTGAGCCCTGCATGGCACAGGCAGAGCACAAGGAATATTTTCCAGGCCTCCATGGAGCTGACTCTGTTCCAGGGATCCACTTTAGAGCTGCACAGAGCCTTGTGCAGGCCCAGAGTAGCCTTGGCGGGACGGCCGGACCTTGAACGGGAGGAAAAAACTCTTTGTTTTAGCTAAACCTGTGGGCCAGGGCTCTGGCCTCTGTCAGGCCACCATCCTTGTCAGCTCCAGCAGCCACATTCCTGCTGCCTCCCGGGCCTTTGCTGCTTTGACTGTGGGTAGTTCACTGCTGAAGGGATGGCAAGAACAGGGAATCTCCTTTTTCTTCCTTCCTTGTATGAGGGTCCTGGTCCCTCTGGGACCTTCCCCACCTCCTGGTTGCTTCCCTTGGGTCCATTCTTCCTTAGCCTTCATCCCAGCCTGTTTGGGGACTTCAATGGCTTTTACTGCTCACTGACACTTTTAAGTGCTGTTTCCTACAAGCTCATGCCAAAACCTGTGCTGGTTTAAAGGTGCATTGACTTCAAAATGCTGATTTTTCATTGCAAGCTGAATCCGGATGAATTCAAGGAAAGCAAAGGTGATGTTCAATAACTTACTAAACCTCTGCTGTTTGCAGGTGTGGCTCAGGGACATCCCGGACAAGAATTTGTCTATTCATTAAAAATGTGAAGTAAATTTTACAACGTTGCTAGAAAGCCTGTTTCAGATTTTCCCTGCTCTTATAGCTAGAAAGCCCTTAATTAAAATAGTGCCTTCACAGAGTGTTTTCTTTCTATATTATTTATAGTCCCTCACTTGAAGCCACTACAGACATTTAAACACACCAAATGCCCCTTAAAACAGAAAATCTGGCATCTGCAGTGTGTAGTGGGATCCAAGGAACAAACATCCCAACTATTCCTCACGTTTGCTGCCTTTTTTTAGTTGGCACCACGCAATTCCTGGCTGAATTGTGGAGCTTTATAACCCACAGTAGGATGCAAGATTTCCAAGACTGTGTTTCTTAACAATGTCTTCC
Source organism: Neopelma chrysocephalum (assembly GCF_003984885.1). Lineage (NCBI taxonomy): Eukaryota > Metazoa > Chordata > Aves > Passeriformes > Pipridae > Neopelma > Neopelma chrysocephalum. The sequence continues at coordinate 513,170 of NW_020897826.1, read as the reverse complement.
TCACATTAATGTTTTTATACTTGGCTCTCCTGGAGTGTGAGCGATTTCTAGCAGTTTCCTGCTGGTTTTTCCCACTAGATAGATATGGCCACTTACAGTCTCTTGCTGTTGTTCTCTGCATCTTCAGAGATCCACCATGGTTCTTCAGCCAACAGCCTGGCTGTTTTCCCTTCACCTCAGCTGTGTGTATCCCAGAAGAATAAAAAGACCTCCATGAGTCATGCGATGGTTTAGAGATTGTGGCTCAGGTTTACAGTGCGTCTCGCTCCATAGAAATGTACTTCACTCAGCTGGAAGATCTATTGTACCAAGAAACACATCCAGACCATGGCTTTGTTTCTCAATGAGTTATCAGGTGGTGTACACACACTCAGGTTCACATTCCTGCGTGGGGAAAATCCACAGGAGTGAGCTGTGCTCCCACTATTGCTCTGCACATTCAGTGTTGTCTGGAGTCAATAATGTGCCTCCAATTTGCCTCCCAGTGGCATCCTTTATTCCTTAAGGATGAAAAGAAAATCTCTGACAGTATTTTTATTCCTAGATTTCTGCTTCAAAGGTCCATAATATCAATAACAGCCATCAAAATGTGTTTGAGTCTTCTTTTACTGTGGAAATGGCCTCTGCAGCACAGGACATCCGACATGGGTCTGGCTGGTACAGTGAAAGCCTGGTCTCTGTCCTTGCACATGCTGCAGCTCAAAGGATGAGATTTCTGCTGTTACAGAATCCCTGCACCAGGATCAAGGCTGCTGTGGTCCAGAGATTGCCTGGCACTGCCTGTCTTTAAGGGGCAAGGGAGCAGAACTCCCAATTGCAGCTGATTTTTCATCTCTCCCAGTTGTCTGGTTACCCACTGTGACCTTCTCTGTCTTGCAGGGTCGGACTGCAAGCCATGCTTACCAGAATTCACTGATCATCGCACTCCTGCTTTGGAGTATCCCACCCTCAAAAGCTTCCTCCCATCCCTGATTGCTGAGGATGAGTCCTTCTGCACCAGCATGGCTGAAGAGAAGGTAAGTGTCTTCTTTCCTTCTGCTATTCCATGAGGCAAGAGCCAGGGTCAGCAAGCTGGCTGGTCAGCTCCACATCCAGAGGGGTTTGTGGTGGAGTAAGAATGGGGGAAAGGGATACTAATCCAGATTGTCAGGGAATACAAGGTTATATTACTTCTGTCACTGGGAAAATCATTCCTGAGTGCTTTGTATTGATGTTGGGGGAAATAAAGCACAGAGGGACCCCGAGATGGTGGGGCTGGGGCAGGTATGGCTTTGAGAGGCAGTAAGAGAGGGCTGCTATTAGAAAGTCTGGTTTGAGAAACACATCTGCAAGTCTGGTCCTGCTCTGCACCCGAGTTCTGCATGGGAGGTGTCCCCTCCGCAGGATCAGTGCAAGGCTCTCAGGTGGGATTTGTGCTGCCTTTGCAGGAGGACTCATCTTCCACAGAGCTGGATGTGCCAGCAGCAGACTTGCACAGCAGCACGGAGGATCTCCTCTCAGACTCTGCTCTCCAGGGCACTGAGTATTACAAAGACCTGGGGCTACTGAGCCTTCCCATTGCCAAAACAGCTCCAGAGACAGCAGCACAGCCAGAAGAAGGATCCCAGGCCGTTCCTGCTGTTTGCTTATTGGAAGAGAGACCAGGAACTCTGAGCAAACTGCCTGTGGATGTTGCTTTCTCCAACCCCATTTCCTGCTTGATGCATTACGGCGAGACCGAATGTCGCTTTCTCAACAAAGGCCACGTGTGCCCCTGTGCAGCGGGGCCAGGAGATGGAACCAGCACTCCTGAGTGTCCTGCAGAGGCAGACAAGGAGCTGGACCTGTGGGAGGCCCAGGATTCCTTCCCCACACTGGTGAGATCTATGTCCACCTCTCGGAGGCACAGCTGGGAGAGCCCTTTGTCACCGGTGGACTGCAAGCGCAGGTACAGTGAGACTGTGAGAGATATTTGATATATACAGTGCAATGATGGTGTGTGAGGCTGGGGCTGCTGCTGGGTGGTCTCCCTCACTTGTCAGCATCTGCCAGAGCAGCTGGACGCCCACTGCTCATGTTGGGTGGGATGTGGAGGAACAGATGCTAGAGCAGCAAGAGGATTTAAAGTCTCTTTGGTAGTAGGAAGGTCCTCTTTTCCTGATCTTGAGGCTGGGATGAGGATCTCTCATCTGGAGAGAAGTCATTTCTGTCTGGAGGTAACCTTAAACAGCATCAGCTGCCCCGATGACCTCCATCCTCTGGCTCAAAGGGAATTTTTCCCATCACAGAGAGATTAAGAGAGCTCTGTCAAATCCTTTTTCTTCTTGTCTGTGAGTTGGCTTGGTGAGGCCTGTGTCTGCAGTCACCGTGAGGGAATGGCCTGAAGTTGTGTCAGGGGAGGTTTCAGTTGGATATTAGAAAAAGATTCTTCCCCCAGAGGGTGGTGGGGCACTGAACAGGCTCCCCAGGGCAGTGGTCACAGCACCAAGGCTGACAGAGCTGAAGGAGTGTTTGGATGATCCTCTCAGGCACAGGATGTAACTCCTGGGGTGTCCTGTGCAGGGCTGAGGGTTGGCCTGGATGATCCTTGTGGGTCCCTTCCAGCTCAGCATATTCTGTGATTCTGTGTGCTCCAGCCCTCTGCCCTCCACGTGACTGCAGAGGAGGTTGTGTTTTGTAGCATGATGCTGAGCTCTGGGAGCAGAGTCAGGCCTGGCATTCCTGCCATCCTCTGCTCCTGCCACATGAATGCCTTGACCTCCAGGTTCCTACATGAATGCTTTCCCTGCTGACAAATGTATTGATCTCCCAGCTGACTGGGATTTAGGTGCAAGCCAGCAAGGACTATTTTTATCTCTCCTCCTTATATGGTACCTCAAAATTATCTTAGCCTGAAATCTTGGCAGTTCTTTATCAAGCTCAGGCTTTAGTTCTCAGACCTCTTGTTGCCCCATGTGCTGTGGATCATTCACAGTTTATGCTGGAACAGGCACAGGAGGAACAGCAGCCTGGAGCAGCTGTGTCAGGGACATATTCTGTCCACTCTCTGGGTGATGAAGCATGTGTGAGCATGAGGCCAGGGAAGGGGAATATGCCCCACTCTTCACTAAGCAAACACTTCCTGAAGCCTGTCTGTGGCAGCAGGAATGAGGTGACAGTGATCTGCAAACAGAACCCATGCAGAGACTAAGATTTTCCACTGAGCTCTATCCATCATTTTGCTCCTGTGCTGTTGGCACTGCAACGGCACTTGGTGTGCAGGACACTGTGGGCACTGGGGGAGCTAGTCCACCCTTCATTTCCCAGAAAATAATTTCTTTTTCCTTCCACGAAGCTGGGCCCTGGTGGGAGCAGGATTTTGGACATGATGCCACAGTGGTGTTGCAATAAACAACATCATCTCCCACTTCTAAATGCCCAGAGGGACTTTCCTGGTGTGGCAGCTGACAGGGCAGCAGCTCTTGGGCAGGCAAGCCAGGCTGCAGCCCAGGTGGCTGCACAGTCTCAGAGGTTGCTGAGTGTGAGCCATCCAGCACTAAACATCCCAGGTGACCAAGGAGCTGAGGGACTCGCTGATGGCAGCCAGAGGAGCCATTTTTAACAGGCTCAGGACTTGGTGTCCAGGCTGACGCTTCCTGGCATTTCCTTTTCCATGTGTCTGTTGTTGTGACCCTCCTTGTCCCAGATGCATGAGCTCTTTAGGACCGTCCAGCCAAGGACATTGCAGGGGCTGTGCCATGCCTGGCACGTTGGGACAGGTCTGCTAAACTGGCTTGTTCCTCTCCCCTGATCAGGTTCAGCCTGGATGTCACAGAGATGGGCAGCGACCCAGAGCAGGAGGATGTGGAGAAGAGGAGCCAGTCCTGCCCGCAGCCTCATGTGTCCCTTCAGCTGCCCAAAGGGGGACTGGGAGCCTGGAGCAGTAGCAGGGCTGGCACAGTGATCAAAGTGGAGATAGAGCCGCTGCTCCCCAAGCTCACGGTGGGCCCCGGCCTGCAGGAGGTGGTGAGTGAGAAAGGCTGTGCACGGGGGCAGGAGGGAGAACTGAGGGGGCAGAAGGGTCAGCCGCAGGCTGGGTTCCTTCAGTGCCAGCATTGAACCAGGTATGCCAGGAGGTCTGCAGGAATCTCAGCAAGGATGAGCCTTCTCTGCTCCAGGGCAAACTGCCCCGTCTTGCCAGATAAAGGCCCTTGGAGCTGGCTGAAGCACAGCCCTCTTTTCCCATATATCCAGCTGGAATTTCCCTTAATGCAGCCTGAGCCTGTTGCCTATTTTCCTGTCACTGTGCACCTGTAAGAAGAGTCTGGCTCCATCTACTCTATAATCCTCTGTCAGTGAGTTGAAGGCAGGAGTGTCACTCCCCTTCTTTGGACTCAATGAATATTAAAAGGACAATTGATACATGTTCTAAAAAGTGAGAAGTGCCTAAGAAGTTTCAGCCCCAAATGTCACTTGCTCCAGCTTCCCTGGAGCCCAGACCAGAGGCCGACAAACAGTTGGGCCTTATGTATCCTGCATCATAACCCTGACAAAACAGGAGGCAAGGGGTGAGGAATCAGCTGTGATGGAGGCTCCCTCAGTGCACAAAGCACCAAAGATGTCCATGACTTTTTACTTCTCCAGAAGTGTGTCAGCAATGGGAAGAGACTGAGGTCCAAATCTGTCCCAGCAGCCTGTGAGACCGTTGCCTCCCCTCAGCTACCTCTCAGTTTCAACACTTCTCTTCCAGTTGTGGAAGGTTGGTATAGACTATATCCATGGCATTAAATGAGTTCAAGGTGTGATTAAGAAGATAAAAAACTGGAGCTGTAGCCTCTGCAAGCCTGGACATCCTCTGCTTACCCTTCCACATGGTCTCAATAGCTGCAGAAATACAAAGCCAAGCTTACTTTGAGTCTGGCCTTGGCTAACAGTGCAGTCTAAGCTCAGTTGTGCCTGTCCCCAGTGACACAATGGCACACAACCTCTCTGTGGCAGTGTGTTGGTCACTCCCTACTCACACAAGGCCCACATGGGAGGACTGGCCCAGAGCTAAATGTAGAGACTTAATAGCACAGCCTGGGAAGTGGAGGGGAAGCTGGCTGTCATGGGGAGGGTCTCTGGGGTTGGGTCAGCTCCTACCCCCGGGCTGCAAAGCAGGATCCTCAGTAGTTACTTTAATGCAGACTGGAGAGGGGAGGGGTAACATAGAAAATGATGTAGCCTTCACCTCGCCCACAGAAATGCAGAGCAACCTCTTCCTCCCTAACTGCTCTTAGCATTTCTTCCTCCTCATTAAAGGTAGAGTGGGAGCCCAGCAAGATTAACAGGGTCCAGTTGCATATCTTGCAATGTGGTGTTCTCCAAAGGTAAACCAGGTTTCCTGCTGAGAGCATTGTGTGTTCCAGGTGTTGAACCCCCTGCTCTGGAGGTGCTGGAGAAGGACCACGTGTCCCCAGATCACGTGTAGGTATTGTCAGTCCTGGCTGCTTTGAGAGGAAGGAGATTCTTGGGTGTATCTGAGCTACTGGGGATGCAACAGCAACGGAGATCCCACTCCATGCTGGGGCACAGCTGAGTAGTTGGTCTTAAACCAGCTTGAGGCTTTGTGGGGTGCAGAATGTCTGTGCAAGGACATTTTCTAATCCTCTCTTTTCTTTTGCCCCATCCCTGGTAGCTTAAATGTCCAGAAGGTTCTTCAGGAGCTGAAACATTATCATGGGTAAGTGTGTGTGGGAGAGGGACGTGGATGGGGATGTCACAGGACCCATCTGGCAAAGGACATTCGGTTCCTTGAGGGGCAAATCCCCAGGGTACCAGAATCACTGATTTCTTCCAGTGAAACTCTGGTAGAATTGCGAGGAGAAGGGACATTTCATGTGCCTCTTCTGTAACTCTAAAGGTGTTCCTGCCCCATCTCCAAAGACAAGACTTTCTGCTGACCCAGAAGTTCTGCTCTTGTGTTCTTTGCTGTGTTTCTCATGCCTTTTCCCTGACCAGGGTGAAGCAGAGAGCTTGTGTGCAAGAAGGCAGTGACTCTTCCCAGCAGAACATCACTTGGTTTGAGTTCCTGTCTAACGAGTAAGTGACACAGAGGGTAACCCACACACTTCATGTTCCCAGAGCAGACTGATTTCAAGCCCCCCTCCATCTAAGCTCTACTGCCCTGCTAATCCTGAGTGCAGGACACTGGTATTGCAGAGGTTCAGCCAGGATCGGGGCACTGAATAACACCACAGACACAGACAGAACTTGCACACACAGTTTGAAAGTTCAGCTCCTTATTTGCAAGTGTCTCATTAATAAATGATACTGCTGATGCCAAACCAGATCCTCCAGGAGGTGGAAAGCTCAGACTTGGGGTTCTAAAGTAATGCTTTAATAAACTTCATCAGTGATCTCCCTGAGCTGGGCTTGGCCAGTGGATTTCCCCTTCATTAAGATGTTTTTGTTTTATTTCAGAAATGAGGACAGTGGGAAGAGCGATAAAGCAGAGAAAGGCACAAAGGTGATGAGACGCCTGAGTTCCCTACGGAGCCGAGTCACTGGATCCTGGCAGAAGGATAAGGTGAGGGAGAAATGCTGAATTTGTGGAAGGAATTGTGAAATTCTTCAAGTAGAAAAGGGGATCTGACCCCAGAGAGTAGTCGGCTGGATTGGTTTTGGGTGGCCAAGGCCTCTATCTTGGTCAATAGATGCACTGTGCCTCCTAACATAGTGCACGGGACAGAGCGATCCCCAACTTCCATCCCACCCTTCTCTAGGGCACGTTCTAAATGCTCCTGTGCTGCCTTAGTCGTGCAGAGCAAGAGGAGTGCTTTAGCTGGGTGACTGCCTGGATCACCCTCTGTGGCAGGGAAGAGCCTGCAGAGACACAGCCAAGTGCTGTGTCCTGCCCTTTGTCACACCTAGACTGGACCTAGACTAGAGGGACTTGCTCAAACCTTTGGGAAAAGCACTGCCATCCCACTGTACCTGAACCCACCAGCTTCCTGCACACTCCTTTGTAGCAGTGGGGAAAGGAACATGTGGGCAGTGCAAGGCCAGTGACGAGCTGTGTTCTTCTCTCCTTCCAGGGTAAGAACAAAGAGCAGCCAAAGGAGAGAGAGAAGGAGAAAGACACAAAGGAGCCAAAAGAGAGGTGGAAAGAGATCAGTGGGCACCAGCTTGTGCCAGGGGTTTTCTCCAGCTGCACCAGCTGCTCACTGTGTGCCAAACCTCTTGTGAATAAAAGTGGTCTGCAGTGTCTGAGTGAGTATGGCTGTCACTGCCTGGCTCTGACCCAGCCTCCGCTCCCACCTCCCCTCCGGCCCAGCCCAGCCCCTCATCCGCCTAAACCAGCCTCCTGGATTGCCTAAACCAGCCTCCTGGATTGCCTAAACCAGCCTCCTGGATTGCTTCACTTCTCTACCTGGCTTGGCTCTACCCCACCACCCTGCTTGGCCTGGCTTGGTTGTTTCTCCAAAGAGTCTAAATGATCTCTGAATCCTGCCTGGATTTACCCTCATTTTCTTTGATCATTTGACCATTTCCTGCCCCTTTCCCCCAAGGAGGGTTCTAGGTCAACTTCCCCTTCAATAACTTTCTTTTTCCATGAAGTTCTGCTTTGCCTGAACAAATATCCCAACTGCCTGAGTGTAGCTGGATCTTTTAGGCTGTTTGTCACAGCTGCAGTGATGTTTCAGCTCAGCATCTGCCCTATGCATGGGCACAGGGATTTCTAGAGCATCCAAAACTTTATTAACAAACACAAAACTTTATTAACAAACACAGGCACAGGTTCTGTGCCTCCCAGGACCTGCATGGGTGAGACTGTTGCTTTTTACCACTGAATAGTGCCCATCTGCACGGGCCTCTGTGCTCCCACTGCATCCACTGTGACATGCCTTTGCTGACAAACCCTGTCCCTCCTCTTTGGGGCAGGTACCCAGGGCACTGAAGAACACTTTAAAAGGGATTGTCTGTGGGCAGAGAAAATTTTCTGGAATTGAAAGAATTGCTCTCTTTCTCCACCCTGTACCCTCTGGCAATGCTCACTCTCTAGTGAGGGTCTCTCAGAGGCTCTTAAGGTCAGTAAAACCTTCCTGGGGCATAAGAGGACTGGCTGACCTCAGACATGTGTAGTGAGAAGTGTGTTTTCCCTTCAGGGCAGCTGGAGGGAAATTGAAAAGGGGTACAGACCTGGCTATTAGTGAATGGTTTTCAGGTGACACAGCAAAAAGTAGCAAGCTTTGTGGAATATTTAGAGAGAACCTAAATATTATGAGAGGAGGCAGAGTTATGCCTTGTCATTCCTGTCTGAGGAACCTCCTCTGTTTGCAGTCCTGCAAAAATACCTTAACCTGAGAGGATACAGACAGTCCCAGTGCACCAAGAGCTTGGAGCCATGCTCCAAGCATGGCCTTGGGAATGCTGAGGTTGTTGTTAGTGTGAGTGATTCTCCTCTGGACAACTGCTATGGAGATCTGTGGTCTGGAGTTGGAGGTAGTTGTCAAAATAGGAGTGTGGCTCAGCATATTTTTATCCATCATAAATGTGCGGGGATTGGACATGAGTTATAGTAACTTTTACCTTGTTTCTCAGCCCTTCCATGAGGAACCTGTGTTCTGTCTTGCTAACATTCAGAAGAAAAACTCCAAGGTGGCTGACGCACCGGTTTGTGTTTGGGACTCCGTGGCATCTCCTTTGGCTCTCAGCTGCTCAGGGATGTGCTGCCCAGGATAACATGGGCAGGAGGGCAGCATAGCTTGTTTTATTGTGTTCCCTTTCCTTGAACTGAGGCTGAATTGGGCAGGGTTTGGAGATGTTCATTAAATTAATGGCCTGTCTGCGGTGAGATGTGGACTAGGGCTTGTTGTGTGACATCTGTTGGACTGACAGTGCTTATATTTGGATGATGCTGGGCTGGATCTTTGTGAGCTGCCTCTGAGCTGGTAGCTGCTATCACCAGCTCCCATTATTGCAACTCAGAGCAGTGTGTGGTCTCCTGAGTAGTCCCTGATAGAGCTCCGGGGCCACCAGGAAGCTGGAGCAGCAGGCCTACTTTTCAGAAGTGTGAAATGCTCTGTCAGGGCTCGGTCTGAGCTGTAGTTGCTGCCAGGATCTGAGGAAATTTGGCTGCTGCTCTTGTTTTCTTGTCATGAACTCACATTTCACCATCTCTACGCCTTGGCCCCCGGCCAGCCCTTGGTCCATCGCTGGTCAGGTGCTGCCGTTGATGTTGTCTCTGTGGTATTCTTAACTGCAGCACCAACATGTGGTACGAGGCAAAACGGGCTCATGGAAAATACAAGAAAAGATGGTGGTTAAAGAAAAGGATGAGATGAAGCCAGGGAGAGGAAGGATGGGGGAATGATTAGGAAGCCTGAGATGTTCCACTGTCTCATAGACACAAAAAGTCTGGTGGCTTCCATGGCTGTGAAGAATTAGAGAAGTGAGAGCACTTTTTATTAGAGACAGTAATAGCACGAGGAATTTGGCTTTTAATGCTCTGCTAGAAACATGCACATGAGATGTGAAGAAGGTAGGCAGCCCAGGTAGCCTGGTACGTGGTATCTTGTTTCCCTGTCTCATCTGATTCCTTCCATCTATCCTTACATCACATGATACAGAGTATCCCAGGGATGGAGGGAAGGAGGTTGTGCTGTGTGTCTAGAGTATGGACACAGGAGAGTCTCTGCAGCTCACAGATGTGCTATGAGGAGCTTGGCAGGGATGAAAAACAAAGAGGAATGGTTGCAGTCACTGTGATCTCGACAACAGTGGCCACCCAAACTCTGCCATGACATAAGCTATGAGCTGAGAGCCTCTGAGTTTATTGTTCACCTAGAAATGAGAAAGCTCCTTTTGAGCCTCTGCTGTCAAGGGTGGAGAAGGTTCTGTGCCTAAATTAATCCTCTCTTATAAACATGCTTCCAGAGTTTATGCAACAAGAGTTAGATGAGTCCCAGGAAAGCCCTGACAGGAGGAGAGCTCTCCAAGCAGGCTGTGCCATGGAGGCAAGCCAGGGATATGCTGTGGAATACAGATGAAGAGAAGGATTGCTTCTCTCCTAGTGACTTGAGCATTGGGGTAGAGGTGGGTCTTCCACATCCTCTTTAGTGGACAGTCACATCTCTATTACATTATAGGAAAGACAGAGCCTGGGCCCCATAGCAGGGTCAGATCAAATATCCTCCTCAAAAGGAAACCTGTAGCTGCAACCAAAGTTTGTCGGGCTTCAGACAAACTCCTCTTCTTTAAGAGAAGGTGCTAGATGTAATGAATCTTCCTGAACCATACAGGCTATGCTGGACTGTCCTAGGCTGACCCTTGCTGGCTGCTTCAGTGCACTGGCTGATCTCTAACAGATTGCAGTAACAACTGGCCACTAGGACTAAAGGCGTGTTGTGAAAGAGGTTTGGAGACCCATTTCCTTTCTCACAATGGGTGAGAGGACAAGGGTCTGTGAAGTTTGACAGGCAAACATCCTCCATCCATGGCCAAGGAGAGGCCAGAATAGCTTTTGGTTTGGACTTGAAATTTGGTGTGAAATTCACCTCTCACTTGGCACTTGTGCTTGCACAGTTTTGTTTTCTGGATTCTCAGTGCAGCACCAATAAACTAATATGAGAAGATAGTTTTGGCTTATAATAAACTGGAATTACTTGATTTTTCTGTCCTGAAATTTCTGCTCATAGTCCACACAGAGTCCTGAGATATCTGAAAAGCAGCAGACAACCTGGAACTTTGTGTTTCTGGAGAGAGACACAGGCACCAAAACCTTTCTATTTGGGTAGAAAAAAGGAGGTTTGGCTGCTGTAACATGATGACAGTGATAAATGGACTGGAAGTCCTACTTGGAATAAATGATTACTAACAGAATTCCAAACAAACAGAGGCTAAACCAGAGTGGCTGCATCAAGCTGTGGGTTAAGGTGGTTATGAGCCAATGGAGAAGGATCTGAAGCAAATGCGAAAGCAGCTGCAGTGCTGGTTGCAGAGGAAACACTGACTGAGCTATGACTGTGCTGACACAGAGCTGGTTCACCCCACTCAAGAGGTTTTAGAAAAGGAAACCAAAGTACATCCTACTCTCAGTGCTTCTCCTTTTCTACTTTTCACTTTCTTCTTGTATCTGGGCAGTACTGCCTTCGTTTGGAGCATCTCCAAGTGCTGCCCATTCCATTCCCTAATAAAACCTCAGGATCTTGTCCACTCGGGCTGACAAATACATAAGGCTGCAGGACAGTAATCTACCTCTAACACATTCAGCAAGAAACCTTTTGTTATTACAGAATTACACAGGATTAGAGAGTTGGTGCTCTTCTCTTTGCAATCCAAACCTTAGCTCGAAGCTATGGAGTTTAGAGCTGGCTGCTGTGCCAGATTTTGCACTGATTTTGTAGCGATGCCCTGAGGCAGCTGCACAAGCACAGCACGTCCTCTCTGTGACAGCTGCAGTTGGGCAATCTGCAATTCTTTACTTTTACATTACAGTGAAGAACAAAGTTTGAAGCGCCTAAGGATGAATCAGTCACCAAGTGACAGCCAGCAGTTTACCCCCAAACTGCTTTATTTAATGATTATGTCCCTATAGTGCTGACAGGCCCCAATAAACAACTGGGACCTCATTGTACTCAGTCCTGTGGGGAAGCAGCACAAAAGGGAACATTTTGGAAAAGCTTGCAACTATGAGATGAAGAGAAAAATAAAATCAATTAAACAGGTGGCAGTGTGGAAACCAGAGACCGTATTGGTCCCATGGCAGGATTTCAGCACATTTCAAGCCCAAGCTGTGGCAGGTTCTTTCAGAGCAGCATGGGAAAGCTGCAGGGTGGATTTTGAGAGGGAAGTTTGTTTTGCAATCGTGTATGCTGTGTTTTCAAGCTCAGCAGGCAACTTGGATATGTGTGATTTAAAATACGACAAACTTTTGATCAGTACTGTAAATCCTTAGAGTGAAATCGGGAGGTGAGGTTGGATAGTGGGCTCTTCCCAGTTTTTTTCCCTGCACTGAGTACTCCAGGAGCCTGGTGCTAATACATCAAACCACACTGGTGTCAGGGAAAAGGTGGTTTTTCCAGCAAGCAGTTTGGTTCTACAAGTCAGTGCATGGATCTGCTGGTAGTGAAGATAATTCCCCTTTGCTCTCGCCGTTTGTCTGTGCAAGGATCATTGGCAAAGGCCTGGGCAGGCACTTGCTCTTGAGGGCAGATAGGGAAGCCAGCATCTGCCAACCCACTGGGCACCCTAGCCTTGCCTTGGTAAGGGTGTCCATAAACACTTCAGTACATTGGGATGGCAAATCTCACCAGGCTTTTAATATCGAATTATATATTTCAAGTGCCAGGCTGTGTACACATGAAGTACCATGTTAAAGCTGTCACTGGGGATGCCACATCCCAGCTGTTATGGGCCTCCTTAGTTTTTATGGATGTTGGGGGGACCCGTGTGCCCTCCCTGAGGAAAAAGCGTGGGCTGGGGGTGGTCATGCCCTCCCTGAGGGGAACGCATGGGCCAAGAGGAGCTGTTTGCCCTCCCTGAGGGGAAAGCATGGGCTAAGGGTGGCCATGTGCTGTCCCAGAGAGGAACATGTGGGCTAAGGATGCTTGTGACCTTGCTGAGGGGGACGTGTGGCCGGGGGGGGCTGCGTAGGCACAGGCTATGGGTGACTGTGCCCTCCCTGAGGGAAAGCGTGGGCTAAGGGTGGTTGCGCCCTCCCTGAGGGGCAGATGCAGGCTGAGGAGCACACACTGCGTGCCCTCTCTGAAGGAAAGCGCAGGGTATGGGTGGTCGTGTGCCTTCCCTGAGGGAAAAGCATGGGCTGGTCATACCCTCCCTGAGGGGAAGGAGCAGGTTATGGGTGGCCGTGAGCCCTCTCAGAGGACAAAGCGTGGGCTCAGGGTTGTCGTCTGCCCTCCATGAGGGAAGCCACAGGCTAAGGGGGCTATAAGCCCTCCCTGACGAAAAGATGTGGGATTGGGGTGCTTGTGCTTTCCTTGAGGAGAAAGCGTGGGTCAGGGGGGACCGTGTGCCCTCCCTCAGGGAAGGCGTGGGCTAAGGGTGGCTGTGAGCCCTCCACGAGGAGAAAACACGGGCTGTGAGTGGTCGTGCCCTTCCCTAGGGGAACATGCAGGGTATGTGTGGCCGTGCACTCCCTGCTGGTCGGCAGTAGCCATGTGCCCTCCGTGAAGGAAAGCATGGGCTAAGAGGACTGCGTGCCCTCCCTGAAAGAAAGCGAGAGCTATGGGTTGCTCTGCCCACCCTGGGGGGCAGGCGCGGGCTGTGGTGGCTGTGTCCTCCTTGAGGGACAGGCACTGGTCGGCGGTGGCCATGTGCCCTCCCTGAGGGAAAACACGGTCTGGAAAGGGCCCGTGTGCTCTCCCTGAGGGGAGAACGCGGGCTGTGAGTGCCCTGTGCTCTCCTCCAGGGCAGGACACGAGCTGTGACTGACTGACCGCCCGCCCTCCCCGAGGGGCCGAGACCCTCCCCGGCCGTGCCGCCCGCGCAGGCGCACCCTCACATCCCGCTTTTCCTTCCGGGACACGGGGGCGTTTCCTGTTGCTGTGGCGGCGGCTCCTGGGACCGAGAGGGAACCGGCGGCTCCCCGGGGAGTCCGGTAAGAGACCGGGCTGTGTCAGTGCGCCCGCCGGCCCCAGCCCCCGTCTCCCCGCGGCCCCACGGCCCTCCGGCCTCAGCAAGTCCCCGGCCACCGGGACCCCTCCCCGGGGCCGCAGGAACCGCCCGCCCCCGGTCGCTGTGCAGGCAGCGCGGCCCCCCGGGGGCTGGGGGGGGGGCGGCGCGGGGGGGATCCGGAGTTTGGCCGCGGCGGCGGGTTGGTCGTCCCTTTGTGACAATCCCTTAGGTTTTACAGCCGTCCCGACCTTTGCAGCTCATGGCTTCAGCTGCGGGGCGGGACACAGCTTGGAAGATCCAGTGTTTACATTAGAAAGCTCTTTTAGGGGCTAGAGAAGGAGTGAAATGTTGCTGCGTGTTGTTAGGGAGGCGACTGGCTGTAGCCTGGTGTGAAGTTGTGTCCCTTTCTGCCACAGTTTTAGTCTGAGCATCCTTGTGATCATTAAATCCTGCACCTCGTCCTCTGGGTGCTTACAAACATTGCAGGTACTGGTGTACCTTCAGAAGTCCGGGATGTACATGAAAAGACCTTAAATGTGTCCGGAAAAAAACAGTGAAATCTTCTCTTTATCCAGAGTTGCGATGACTGACCCATTTTAAATATTCCCCAGCCCTGGCACCTTAGGGAGAGGAGCGGGAGATGGTATCAGCTTAGCTCGGGTGTGCTGGAAAGGAACCCCCGGCAGGAGGTCAGGGCGGTGAGGGGTTTTGGAGGAGGTGGTGGGAAATAGGGAGTGATTTGAACAAATAACTTTCTGACTGTTTCTTGGGCTATATCTGGTGTTGCTGTTCTAATAAATTAGCATAATTTCTGAATATTGTTTGACGATTTTGTGTGTCATCTATGTAAAACCAAGAGGAGAAATGGCTGCTTTTCAGTTCCTTCTCACTCCCCTCTTTAGAGAGTTCTGTAGGTGCCTTTTTAATTGGCACTTTTTGTTTGAATTTATGAAATTACAAGTGGTAGTTTCTCTTTGACATGGTAAAAAAAAAAAAAGAAACATGGTTCTCAAACAGGAGCCATCAGACATTGTGTGTTGTAGTTCCACCTCCTGTTTACCTATGAAATATTTTAAATACCTTTTATGATTGTCATAGTTGCCGCTTCAGTTCTGTAGCGTTCCTGTACAATGGGGGAAGGGTTCAGCATGAGAGAATCGAATTGGGACTTGTCTTTCTTTAGGATAATATGGAAATTTTACTTGGTGTTGTTTGAAAAACAGAAATATCAGTTGTTTATGTGTTTTTGTAAAGAAAACCCCTTGGCCACCAGAACTTGCAGTGTTAGGAATAACACAACCCCTCTCCCCAATTTGTTTTGCTGATATTTTGACAATAAAACCAGATACAGTGAGAAAGTAATTATAGGTTGTTTTGGAGACAAAGAGGAATGCTCTAAGAGGGAGGCTGAAACTTGATAATTTGCTCTCTGGCGTGGAGTGTCTCTATTTCAGAATGTGAAGTATCTCATCTCCCTGCACCCTTCCAGTTTTTGGTTTCTGCCTCTGCGTAATTAAGCAGATGAGAAGACAAGTAAACACTGTCCACCAGAGCCACTAGGACAAAGTTAAATCTGCTCCGAGTTCCTAAAGATACCTGACCTGGATTTACCCAGCACAGAAACTTCCTTATGGTCCACTGAGACTCCTCCTCTTTCCTGAGGAGATCTATCACAAAGTACCTCTGCTTCTTCTGGAATGCAGTAGGGGTTCAAAATGTTTCTCAGCTGCTGTCTTGTGTATCTCTGGGTATAAAGTCAGATTTTGTATTCTGGATTAATCATTGATGTGCAGGTTGTTTCCTTTGTCAGTTCAAGAGGGAGGAGTTCCTTATGTGGTGTAAGGGTGAGGAAAGAGGGAAGAGGTTCTCTTTGATCCCTGAAGCATTGGACACTTGAAAACAGGAAAAATATTAATTTCACAAGGCAGCTCTTTTGTCCCTGGCTCTCTTCTGATGCTTGGATTTAATACGTGGTGAATAGCATTAAAATAGTGCTTGAACTGCTTTTATCATTGAAATGTTACAAGGTGTCCCTGCTTGAACTTACACTGCTTTAAAGTGGTTTTTTTTAATCTGTTGTTTACAAAACACACAAAAAAAATTCCTTGAGGAAAAAAAAAATCAGCAGTTCAAGTTTAGATTAATCACAGTGTTTTTGTGTGTTAGTTGTTTGCAAATGGCCTTTTAAGAGTTATTTTATTGGGCAGTACCGTTCCAGACCAAAGGTCAGG
Organism: Neopelma chrysocephalum; assembly: GCF_003984885.1. NCBI lineage: Eukaryota > Metazoa > Chordata > Aves > Passeriformes > Pipridae > Neopelma > Neopelma chrysocephalum. The sequence continues at coordinate 497,364 of NW_020897826.1, read as the reverse complement.
GTCATAGTGCTCATAATGTCTGGTGAGTCATAGATTTGTCCTGGAATCCAGTTCTGGGAGATATTTATAGGACATTATCAGTGTCTGATCCCCTGGAAGGTATTCCAGCTGGGGAAGAAAATGCATTTGCCTGCTCCTTTCCACCGTGTTTTGGTGCCCTCTCACATACTGTGAGCAGGGTGATGCTTTTGGGTGTTATCATGTGTTGTCCAATAAAATACTCCTAGGCTGTAAATTAGTTACTGGTGAGCCTTTGGGAAAACATCTCATTAATAAGGGAAGGTTTTTGGTTATTCCAGCTATTAAATTCATTACTCTCAATCGTGAACAGGATCTTTTATGGTGTTTATGAGCCTTTTACTCTTAAATATTTCTTTGCTGGTTGAGGCCCCTGTTTCAGTTTCTCTGTCGTTAGGTCATCGCTGGCACTGGCCCCTGCAAAATGCTTCCGAGGGAGCGACAATCCCTGCAGTAAGCAGATCTGGGCTAATGTGATGCTCCCAAAATTCTCAGCCTTAATTCCAAAGCTGTTGATTAAAGCCCAGACATAACCACAGTGGGTTTGCTTGGCTCCCACCCTCGGTGAGGTGTCGGTGGCTCTTACACCTTTAGCTCTAGGAGTGGTGCTGTTCCCATCCAGTCAAGGTGACCCAAATCCTTGGATCCTCTCTCTGTGTGTTGGCACTTTACCTGGTGTTCTCAGCCCTGGCCAGAGCTGTGGCTCTTCTGTCATCCTTCAGAGAATCTGCTTTTCATTGCCAAATAAATCTTCCTGCAATTCCAGGGAGTAATGGAAGGAGAAGACAGGGAAGAGCCCGGCTGCAGTGCTCTGAGTTTTTATCTGTGCCTTTCTCAGGAATACCTTCTGTGCCTCTCCAGTTTGGGAAGATCTTGCCAAAAGAACTGTCCATTTAATTTTTGTACCTTCCCAAATTCTTAATCTGAATAAGACCAAATGCTGCCAGTTACTGATGGTACATGCAAAAATATTTTTCTTTGTGTTTACTGATGCTGCTTTTTTTTGGATGGCAGGAGAGGGTAGAGTTTTGTTATTTCTATGCACCTGTTAGAGGTCTGATATTTCTAAACACCTGTAACAAGCCTTCACATTCTTAAACATCAGCCTCCATGTGTGGGGGTTCCTGTCACTCCTTCACTGTCCCCTGTCCCTCATTCTTCCCTTCACTGTTTCTTGACCCGTGCAGTTCTCTGATACCCTGTTAGGAGAGGCTGAATAAGAATGCAGAGTAATAGAAATAAAGAATATAGAGATCTTACATGCAGAAAAAGGAAACCACATTCACTAGTATTCAAAAGTGTGTTCTAATCTTGAATCGAGGTGTCCTTCCTTCAGCAGTGACTGCAACAGTGTGTTGAACAAGGGAAGGTGGAGCATGTCTTATAAAATGAAGTGTGCTTGTGAAAGAGTCTGATTCTTCTGTCAGGTTTCAAAATTGTGGGCAAAAATAATGCCCCTTGGAAGTCATGGTGTAAATGCATTTCAAATAACCTCATGGATAGTCAAGCCCTTGGATTCAGCTGCAGTTTTCTGGGGCTTTTCTGTAGCATTTTCCTGTTTTCCAGTATGTTCTCTCCTGTTGTGTAAAGAATCTTTCTGCAGCACAGGAAAGTCATGCACAGCACTATTAGTTATGTCAGCTGATTAAGTGAAAAATACCTACTGAGAGGGCTGTAAGTTGTTATCTTTAACTGAGCTAGTGCATGGTTTTAAAATTGAAACCCATTTTTAAGTGAGATCCCTTTTACAGTTACCTTAACAAGGTTCTCAAGCTTTTGAACTGGAATTGGTCCCACCAATCTTTGATAGGAAAAGAATTACTGAATGTAATCACTGAAAATAGGTAAATGTCAGAGAATATGAGTGTCTAGTTGAAGTTTGATAAAATGCATAAAGATGACTATATTACAGAATTCTAGATAAATGCAGTGGATTCCAGGACTGTATGGGAAGGCAGTGGCTGTAGGAACACTGCCTCCAGCAGTCCTCATGTTCTGCCCTGAAAGGAACCTGTCTGTGAGCAGGACTGATGTCATGGAGAATTTTCTCTATTTCCTTTTGTGTGGTGATTTTTGTTGTCCAGTTTGTTCCTTTGTCTCAGGAGAAAAGTGGTTTCCATTGTTAACTGCTTGTTTGTTGTTGAGGCATGTCTTTTAACAAGCTCTTCATTTCCTGGTGAGAGGGGGAGGCCTTATCTATGCTGAAATAACGAATATATTTGTTATTGTCTACATAGTTTTAGCAAGTGAATAATTTTGATAAATTTTTCTCATGCATTTGCAGAGGCACTTATATTTGAAAATAGATTAAGTGCCTTTTGGCTTGTGGTGTGGGGTGTGGTAGTGGTAGGAATATCTCAAATAAGAGAAAAGTTGTGGGAGGTGATTGTTTTTGTGGAATTTTTGGTGAGCAGAACTGTGCACTTTTTTTCCCACACTCGAGGAAGTTGCATAATGTGTAAGCATCTTGCAGGTCTGTGCACTCAGTCTTTCTCTCAGTCCTGTTTTTATGTCTTTATTAATTTATTTCCATGTACGTATTTTGGCCCTGTTCTCAGACTCTTTGTGAAATTATGGAAAACACAAGTGAGCATTTCTCTAGGTCAGCCAGAAGCCTTAAAGCAGATCCCCAGTCCTGGCGCCAGGCAGGGGGGATGGTTCCGAAGAGACCTTTAATAGTTTTTCCTCTGTGCTTTAAACATAAACAGGCTTTTCTCTGGCAGATATGGTGTTCACCTTCCCAGTTTTGTTCAATTTCTCTTTTAACAGGCATGCCTGAAATATATGGGAAGACACAAATCCTAATGTCCTTTACTGAGTTGCTGTGTCCTGCTTTGTTTTTTATGAGGGATCTTGATTATTAGATAGGCTGAAAGACTGTGGAAAATATTTGACATGACCAATTGCCATTCTGTTTTGTCAAGCAGTAGTTATCACAAGGAAAAAAAAGGATTGGATTTTACTGTACTATTAATGGGTTTATGGCTTTTGGGTGAGAGGGCTGCTTTGGTTCCTGAATCTGGGAGTGGTTCCTTTGTGAAGCTGGAAGAGGGGTAATGCTGTGGTGCTGGCAGTGCTCTGATGATTCTGGGGTGCATTTTGATCTTTAATTTACTGGAGCTCAGCTCCCAGCAATACTCCATGCAGAAAGGCAGCTATTCCTATGGAGCCAAAGAAATTGCTGCCCTCTTGAATGGTGTCGATTTTGACTGGAGAGACGGGAGAAAATAGCCTTTGCAAAGATGAGGAAGGCTGTGCTCTGAGTGCAGGTCCAGCAGAAAACTGCTCCTGCATTCCAGAGTGGCTCTATACGCCTCCATGTGCGACTTGCACTGTCAGTGATCCTGAGGCTTACTGAAAAAACTCGAGTATTTGGTGTAAAATCAAGACCACAAAAAACACAACAAGGATGCTTGCCAAAACACCTGAGCTTACTCTGCATCTCTTTCAAAATTAAGATCCATTACGTGTCACTTTTCCTTTCCCTCAATGGGAATGACGAGCATACTTAAGACTTTTTTTTGGTGTGTGTGTTTCAGATTGTGCAGTGAATGTCCATAAGAACTGCAGGAGTTTGCTGGCTGAATGCAGCAGCATCAGACCCAAGGTGGGCTTTAACATTTGTTCTTCTTTTATAATGACAAGGCTTGACATAGTAAGTTTAATTTATGTGAGTGGTTTAGTTTACATCAATACAGAATCTTGCCCTACATCTTCAAGACATCGAGTAGTTATTAATTTGTCATTATAGTAATTAATGATAATGTATGTAGGGAAAAAGAAGTTAAACATTTTATTGCTGTACTGAAAATTACTTACCTTGTGCCTCAGAACTGTGACTAACCCTTATAAGAATGCTCAAAGCCATCACTTTTTTGGGGAACATAATTAAATTATATGGTACCTTTGAGTTTTGTGCCACTGTGTTTTAATAGGTTGTGCCATCTCAGAGCTGAGGAGTGGAGGGCAGTTTGGGCATAACAGTTCCATGTTATTTCTAAGCTGGGCAATGCAGAATAAGTGATTTCATTTGTGAACTGTGATGAATTTTGCCTTGCAAAGCTGTTCATTTTTAATCTGTGTCACCGTGGTGCCTGTGATTGCATGTAAGGTCACAGGTTGGTTTCAGATAGACGTCTGTCTGCCAGGGTCTTTTATTCTGGTATTGGTTTTGAAAAGCATTTCCTTCCCCTTATAACTAATAATACTTGGGGGAGTTTTAATTTGTTTTAACCTGCAAGTGTTGATGATTTCAGAGACTGATAGCAGATTAGGGAGTACTGTGAGGGGGAAAAGAGGGAGCAGAGCAGCTCAGACCTGAGCAATTAGAGGTAAGAGGAAGTGCTTTCAGCCATTGGTGATATAGAATGTAACTCTTTTGGGGGCAGAAATGCTCTTGTGGGGTTTTTGATATATAATTTTAAACATCTCAGAGCATTGTGCATTTTCCTTTTAAACCAAAAGATTCACTTGCTCTGGTGGTTTCATTTCGACTCTTCACCATCACCCAAACTTGCACGTCTGAATGAGCCCTGACAAACCACTCCTGAAGAGAGCAGCGAGGGAGGAGTGGCACAAAATGGGGTGAGGAAGGAAGTCAGAAATGAGAACCCCAAAGAGGAGCTCTCCAAAAGCCATTTGTTACAGACTATGTTACTTATTTAATTGTATCTCAATGGTTTTTAATATGCAAGAAGGTTGCAAGAATTACCAAAGATGCAATTTGAAATTTTTATGGAAGCTGGCTGGGTTAGTTTAGTCAGTATTGCTGTAAATTAAACAACAGCAAAGAGTAGATGAAGACTGTCAACATAAAAGGTCTGCTTTCATTTAATACATTAATTATCATAGCTTTAATTCAGCTGTAGCTTCATTTTTAGTTGTATTTCAGCCTGATTTATTCTTCATGGGATTTTTACTCAAAGTGTTAATGTCTATATGCCACTCTTCTGACACATGAAAAAAATCAAAGCTGTTACTGTGTTAAATCTTTTGTATTTTCAGTGTACAGCTTCACTTACAGTCAGTGCTATAGGATAGGAAAAATCTGATTCATTTTGAACTGAAAGTTTGGTCTGTATATGTAAGAATATTGTCTTTTTTCCTATAGCAGAAAGATTTGCAGAACAGACCTTTTGGATCTCCACAAAGTTCGCCCCAGTGCATTTCCCCAGGTTTGTACTAAAGAGTGATTTCTGTGCTCAAGGCTTATCTGTTCGATTGTATTTTTTTCTTTAATATGTTTTAAAGGCTATACACAGTGTGTTATTGAAGTATAGAGAAGGTCTCTTTTAATAAGATGGCTTCATGTTTTTTTCTATTGGGAATGGCTTAGAGGCTCCTGGCAATCTCCTGTGTGTTTTTATCTCTTTATCTTTTTATTTTTCTTTATACCTTCTTGCTGTGTAACCTCAAAATATCATGGTGAAAAGGGATCAATAAGCTCGTTTTTCATTGATTGTCTATTCTCTGGCCTCTGAAAAGACTAGAACTGTGAACTTTGTTTTACATCAGATTTTCATAATTGTCTATTTAAAACTTGCCTGCAGCTAGTGGTTGCTAGAAATCTCTAAGACAAGCTAGCACTAATGGTCTGAACATAAGTCTTTGTTGAAACAAAGTAGGAAAAAAGGATCTGGAAGGAAAAAAAAACCCAAGAAGAAAGAACAGCTCTCTTGCAACATAGGCTCTGAAATATCTTTTTGCTCCTGGAAAAGACCATCATGGTCACAGGTGTATTAAATGGCATTTTAATTTGTAGATGTTACAAGGTCTGCATTAAGAGAACAGACTTTTTTCCTCTAAGGTGTTTGAGTGGAACTAGAGCAGATTTATTTGATTGACAGCTGTCAGAACACAGCTGACATGGATTTCTGGGCAATGCTCTGGGTATTTCAGGTTTTTTCAGGTACATTTGCGTTAGAAGGTGGCTTCTTCATGACACAATTCTTACCAAGAAGTAACACAGGGAACAATTGTTATAAGGAGATAAGTGGCTGTTTGCATTACCAAGAATGGGTTTGTGCATTTAGGAGAAAGCGCAGAGGCTAAAATAGGAAAAAGGACTAATGAAATGGGAGAAGTTGGCTGTGGGGCTGGTTGTGAGCAGCTCTGTGGTACCACAGCCTGGTCTGTGTGAGGGTAACAGCGATCGATGAGGGCTCTCAGCAGTGAGCAGACAGTGCTAATTGAACTCAGAAAATGGCTTTTTCTCGGTGCAGACTCTGCCAGGCAGCCAGTGCTCATTTTCCACAGTCAAAAGCAGAGGCTGGAAATTAAAGGAACAGCTAATAGCCTGGGCATTGTATGTTCTTACCCACAACATAACCCTGCACGCTGCAGTGCCCAGCAAAAAAACCCCAGAGATGTTGGATCAATGTAAAAGAGAAATTAATTTTAAGAGAGATATAAACTATGTGTCTCCTATCCCTCTCCCCACGTTTTGCCTCTGGAGATTTTTAGGTTTGGCCTATCATTGTGAAACCAAACTTGATGTTCCTGGCTTGTGGAGCACAGAAAGAGAACTCGATGGCCATGATTTCAGTACTTCCCCAAATGGAAATGGGAGGGTGTTGGTTATTAAGCCTTCGTTTAAGAAATCTGCTCTGACAAATCATACTAATATCTAATTAGTCTCCTCTTGGGGCTTGGAGCTCATCACTTGGAGCTGATGGAAAGGACTCAGTTTACCCGGTTTATTGTAGACTGAGAATGTGCTGTGTGTTTAGCCAGGAGCTTTTGGGAAGGGTATTTCCAGCTGGAAAAGATGTGGTGATATAATTTCTGTTAAATGTCATTGATGAAACCTCCCCTACAGCCCTAAAACAATTCGTGTGTCGATGAAGATGAAATGAGAGACAAGCAGACGTAGAGCACGGGATATGAAAAAATGTGGGAAAACCTGTTTCATGAGAAGAACCACAAATACCTTGGTTTAACTGTGCTTCACTGAGCAAGGCAGATGTGGAGGAAGAGATAATTATCAGTGGAGGTACACTGAGGAGTGCAGACTAAGAAGGGGGAACTTTTAGGGATGGGTGGACACCAGTGTTTACTAGAAAAGATGTAAATTGGTGACACATAAACCTTGTCTGGGAACTGGAGACCCCCTTGAAGTCCTGCAGCAGCAGCCTCCTGGTCCTGGAGCGCCTCCCTGACACTGGACTGTGACAGGAGCTTGGTCTGTGCCTGCAGTGGCAGAGCCCTGGGTTCAAGGATCCAAGAGATCTCTCCCACTCCCATGTCCTTAAAAGCACTTTGAAAAAAGGGCAGCTGCAGACCTTGTCAGGGATCAGTTCTAAAGATCATCTGCCTGAGTCTTTGTCTTTGACTTCACTGAAGTTCCTTTTTTAAAAGGATGTATTTTGTCTTCTGGTCCTTATCATTCATTACATACATTAGTACTAAATAATTGTATCCATTTTTTATAAGTCTATTACAGGCTTCCACGTATTGTGTAATAGTGATTAAAGTTTCAAATATCTTTCCAGTTCACAGACTGCCTAGATTTAAAAAGCATTAAAAAGCTGCATTATTAAAATTAAATTTAGCTCTGGTATCTATTATGTGCAGTGTGTGTGCATGCAGATATAAATTGCTGCGAGCAATAAGCATTGCAAAGAACTTGTGGTTTTTCTGTGATCTCTGATTTTTCTTGTTTGCCATGAAATGTTCTATGCCCTTATAGGGTGGGGTGTGAATAATTGTGTGTAGGTTCTGGTGTTTTACTAAAGGAGAAGATACTTTGCAATTTCCACACTAAATGGGCACAGTAGGGACCAATTTCCTGCACTTCAGACCTGCTGATTTAGCCAATACAGTAAGTTAAGTGGCAGCTTTACATTTCTAGAAGGATCACAGGTAGTATAAAAACAGAGCATCTCTGGGGCCACTTTACTGTGCCAAGTCTGAGGGCAGCCAGTGGTGAGCATGGGGAATACAAATTCAAAAAGCAGCGGCAGGAGCAATGCGATTCCAGCTCATCCCGAACTGTCTTTTTGTGGTTCCTTTTCAAGAAAATGGAATGAGAATGTTTTTTTGGACAATGAGCTCTTGACATCCAAGATCCTGTCGGTGCTGCGGCCGCACTCGGAGCGAGGGCTGAGGGCAGGCGAGCTGCAGTGCCCGCCTCACTTTCTGAGCACCAATTCCATTTTTGCCTCTTTAGCCACTTCCCTGAAAGAGCAGCCCCGAAGTCTCCTCCTGGGAGCGGATGGCACCCCAGCACTGTCCCGGAACCTCGGCATGACTATCGCCCAGAGAGGGAACTCTCAGGCTTCACTGAACGCTGCTGGAGCTGTTAGTAAATTTGGGTGAGTAAACTGCTTCTTTTCTAACTCTTTGGCTTCAGCTGCTCCCCCCCTTCCCCAGTGTGAAAAGAAAAGCAGTTACAGAACATCGGTTTTCAAGCTCAGAAGGGTTTTATTGAGCTTTTAATGTTGAAAGTTATTTCCCTGAACAATATGCTTTTTTTTTTGTTTAAATCACCTTGTCTTTAGTTCCTCTGTCCTATGTGACAAAAGATATCCTATAAATAAGGCACTATTTGAGTATCTGTCTAAATTATCTATTTCTCGGATGTATTTGTCTTGAATTGTTGTGAAATTCAGGAATCTCCTCTGAGTTCAGCTATTCTAGGTTGTTCTGGTGGTGACTGGTATAGGAGACAGCAGTGTTTTAAACTGCAGAATACCTTGATGAAAATAGTAGACTAACTCAAAGCTATCAACTGTTTTAAGTAGCTGTTTACTTTTGCTGTGTCCTAGTAATGCTCCTTTCCCAGTGATAGTGCCCTTTGTACTCTGAACTGTGGCTTGTCACCAGGTGATGTCCTTTTAAACTGTCGAATCAGAAGTTACAAACTCTGTTGATGCTGCTCTAATTAAACTGTAATATTTCAGTGGTGGAGTTTCTAAATTGATTTAACTGTCTAAAGAGTGCAATGATGCCTTTTATTTGTTCACTGTAAGATAATTGCACTATAGTTTAGGAAAGATGCTTGTTAAAGTAGTTGGATTATTTTTGTTTTGGGGTTTTTTGTGTCAAGTAACTTAAAAAATGTAAATGTTCTGTATTGGTCTTTTGGTCTAATTTCTTTGGCCATTTAGACTGATTTCAGGAGACATGGATGAAGGGGATTCAGGCTTTATAAAATTTAAGCAGACTTCAGATGACATTGTCTCACTTGCACCTTCAACAACAGACTCCATTTTTCTGGAAGGTATGGAATTTCTGTGCTTTTCAGGATTGTTATGCAACTTCTTACACAGTCTAAAGCAGCACTGAGATGTTTTTACTGTTGTTGTTGTTAATGATGGTAATGAAGGATATGATGAGAAACAATAATAATTGAAATGAAATGTGCTTTTGGTCTAGATGCATATTCTGTGTCCCTCCGGAGTGAAATAGAAACAGATGCTCATGAGTTTGAGGCAGAGTCTTGGAGTGTTGCAGTGGAACAAGCTTATGCAAATAGACACAAAAACGTTAAAAAAAGGCAAGATGTCATTTATGGTAAGAGTTATTTGTTATTCTTAAAACTTTTTCTATTTCATAGTGTCCCTGTTTTGAAACAAAGCAGAAATCGTTCTTATGGGCTCCAATTTTGACTTGTGCCTGAAAACTAAAACCACATGAAGATTTTCAGGTCTGTTACCTGTCTTAGTGTGCAGAATTTCTTCTGTGAATGCTTTTAAGCAACCCACAGGTTTCAGTGTGCCTCTGTAGGCAGCAAAGCCCTGCTGTACAATTAGGGAGCAGCTCAACAGCCACTGGGAGGTGTCCTTAAATAAGCAGGGCCAGTCACTGCTGGGTTGGGACATTAACAAGGCAAATTTAAGAGCTTCACATGAGTGTTGCAAAGACTGTGGTGAAGAAGATGATGGTGGGTTTCAGAGCCTGCTCTTATATCTCAGCAGTCACTGCACAGCATATAAATGACTTTTTGATTTTATTTTTGTATTTCCCCTTGCCCAGAACTAATGCAGACTGAAATGCACCATGTTAGAACACTGAAAATCATGCTGAAGGTGTACTCCAAAGCCATGAGAGAGGAGCTGCAGTTCCCAAATGTAGTGATCAACAAGCTCTTCCCCTGTGTGGATGAGCTGCTGGAGATGCACGGGCAATTCCTGCTCCAGTTAAAGGAGCGACGGAAGGAATCCTTGGAAGAAGGCAGTGACCGGAATTATATAATCCAGAACATTGGAGACCTCTTGGTAAAACAGGTGTGAATTAAATTCTGCCAGTGATGTTGACACTATGGAACTTCTAAAAAGCTAACTGTAAGGGTAAAGTGATGTTATGTAAAGATTGATTTCATCCTGGGTTTAAGATTATCTTCCTAGTGCAATGTGGGAGCATAACTCCCGGGAATATATCATCACAAATAACATTAAATGTTCATTGAATGTTCTTTGGGTGTGTGCTTATACGTGTTGTGGGATATGTGACTGCAGATTGTTTGTTTCTCTTTTTCATCTGTTCCAGAAGGAAAGTAACATATTCCTGGTGTCCATCCCAAACATGGCTCTCCTGCAGTTAATGCCAAACTTCTTGGTTCTAACCTTTAGAAAATGCAGTCAAGATCCATTGAACTCATGAGAGCTTTAGCACCATTCTGACATGGAGTGGATGCAAAAATTTCTATCATTATATCATGACCACTTTTTTGCCTTTCAGCTTTTACAGTCCTCAGACTTCTTAAGTGCAGAGGCCCAGATATCCTTTCAAAAATTCTCATAATTACAATCATTTCATTTTTGGTTACCTTCTGGTATTTCAAGCTCTCACATGTCGAACTGCTTAACTCTTATTTCTGATACAGAAGAGATTGAAATACTGAAGAAATGTCTCAGAAATCAGTCACCATAAAAGCATGTTAAAAAAAAAGCACTACAAACCTGGAGTTTGTAGTGGAGAAAAGTTTAGTCTGAATGACTCATGTCTTTGATTTTTATATTTCCAATTAGTTTTCAGGTGAAAATGGGGAGAGAATGAAAGAAAAATACGGTGTGTTCTGTTGCGGACACAATGAAGCTGTTAGTCACTATAAAGACCTGCTCCAAAGCAATAAGAAATTCCAGAACTTAATAAAGGTAAACAACAACCAGAGGTTTCCCATTCTGAGTATCCAAAATATACTTCACTGCTTTAGGCTTTGTTTTGTACTTGAAGATCTCTTAAATGTGAAGGGTGAGCAGGGTGGGAGGCATATTCTCATTGTCTGAGGGGTTGTTGGCTTCTTGTATTTTTAGATGGTTTTCACGACACTGTCTCTGGCTGCCCTGCTGCGTGGCCATCATGGTAAATTGGCTTGATAATAAATTAAATCAATGAGAAATGCTGTTGATGAGCTAGTATAGAAAAAGCAGGGACCCTTAGTCAGGTTTTGCTCACGACATCATCCTTATAAACCCAGAAGATTGGCTCCAGGGTTGTTTGTATATCTGCTGCACACTGTAATGTGCAAGTAATAGGAAGGGCTGAAGAGACATGGTCAAAGTGGAAGCTGTAACCTGAATCTCAGATGGCTCTGCAGAGGCGTAAATATTCTCATTTTCCAGTCACCAGTAAGTGATACTGTGTGAACTTTCCAGCATAGCTCTACACTTATAGCTCGTCTTAACTAGACGTCTTTAAAGTGAGAGCTCTTTACTTTCAGTGAACTAAATAAGTGACCAGAGTTTTAAAATATGTAACCTCAGTCCTTTTAAAGATAGATCTTGGTTCCATGTTCTCCTGCCAGGTGTGTGCTGTGTTTGCAGCCACACTAACTTATGCTTTACAGTCCTCCCTGCCTAAACAGGAATGTGTTTCTCTAGGTCAACCTGCTGGGGAACATACGGTGGTAAAATAGAGACTTAATTTCTTTGTTATTGGCCTAATTTGGCTGTTAGGTGGTTGCGTCTGGTTTTAAAAAAATACTTATTCTATGTATATACGGACTGATCCTTTAAAAAGAGACAATCACTTAGCAATAGGCAGTCACACAGTTCAGATTTGGAATCTTCCCTGCTTGACTCCACATTTAGTTAACAGTGGTTGAAAAAAATACCTAAAATATTTTCCAGCAATAAAAGCCATTTTTTCAGTGTTGTCAGGAGTTTTGCCTTAGTAAAAGAGTGCGGCTAATTTTGTGGTGCTATGCCTAATGTACAGAAATTATTTGAAACAGAAAACGTGTGAATGGAGAGGAAGTTAGAAGAGCAACATGTACAATGGGTGTGATCTGTCTTGTTTTCTAGAAAATTGGGAACTGTCCCATCGTGAGGAGACTCGGTGTCCAGGAGTGCATCCTCCTGGTGACCCAGCGCATCACCAAGTACCCGGTGCTGGTGGAACGGATCATTCAGAACACAGAAGGTGGGGTGTTTTGTAGAAGCCTCACAGTTGTCTGTTGATACGTTTTCTGCCATGTTTTGCATGTTCTTTCCTGACACAAGCAGGCACAGGCTGGTAACTGCTTTCTCACTTCTTTGTTGGCTGAAGATGCTGTTTTAGATGTGGATCCAGAGCAGTCTCACCTCATCAGAGGGTCAAGAGAATTATAGAATCCCAGAATGGTTTGGGTTGGAAGGGACCTTAAAGATCATCGTGTTCCACCCACTGCCATGGGCAGGGACACCTCCCACTATCCCAGGTTGCTCAAGCCCTGTCCAACATGGCCTTGGACACTTCCAGGGATGGGGCAGTCACAGCTTCTCTTAGCAAGCTGTGCCAGGACCTCCCCAACCTCACAGGGAAGAATTTCTTCCTAATACCTAATCTAACTGTGCCCTCCTTCAGCATAAGACCATTCCCCCTTGTCCTGTCACTCCAGGCCCTTGTAAATAGTCTCGAGCTCTCTTGTGGGCTCCCTTCGGGTGCTCAAAGGCTGCAATTAGGTCACCCCAAAGCCTTTTCTTCTCCAGGCTGAACAGTCCCAATTCTCTCAGCCCCTTCTCATCGGAGAAGGGCAGCATTCAAACTCTGCAGCCACAAAGCCATAGTAGTCTAGCGTGTTGGTTTATTAGAGATTATTTTATTTTAATTTATTCTTAAACTTAAGCTCTTAGGAAATATGGTTAGATGTTCAGAATGGAACCTTCATGTTAAAAAAATGTTTGGATGGCTCTTATGTTGCATTCCAAAATTGGAAATGTGGCTGACTGCTGCTCTTTTCCCTTAGCTGGAACTAGAGATTATGAAGAGCTGACCCAGGCCCTTAGTTTAATTAAGGACACCATCACTCACGTAGATGCCATGGTAAATGAGTGTGAGAAGGGGCAGCGACTTAAGGAGATTATGCACAAAATGGAAGTGAAGTCATCTGGGAAATGCAAGAATGGGCTTTTTTTCCGGAAGGATGACATGGGACAGAGGAGGCTCCTCCTGGATGGGATGCTGTACTGGAAAGCTGCATCAGGGAGACTCAAAGGTAAAGGACTAGGAGGGGGAAAAATGCAACTGGGAAACAAGATTTATGTTGGGTGGTTTTTTCTTTTTCTTTTTTTTTTTTAGTAACTGTTTATTACTGATCGATTTGGTATAAAATAAGATGACAATAACCTGCTTGTTTAATAGGATATTGGAGGAAATAGCACTTGTTCTATTCTTGGCTTGTCCAATGGTGCATGATAAGTTCCTTATGCTGTTTGCTTATTATCTGGCTGATCTGCTTCCCAATTCAAGAGGAAGGTCTTCGGGTGGATGACAAAGCTTTGAGTCATTCTGACTTAGTCTCTGTGGAAAGGCATTATCTGTTTCACACTTTGCAAAACCTGTGTCGTGTGAGCCCCATGACACCTTCATTCTGCATAATACCTGTTTTGCCAGAAAATCAAAACAGTGGGCCACCAGGGAATATCTGAACAGCTTTGTTGCTCAAGTGTTCAAGGAGAAGCTTCAGTGGCACAGAAAATTCAGCCAAGAGTAGGTGGTGCTGTGAACAGCTGCAGTTCCAGAAGAATCTGCTGTTGAGGGAGACACATTCCCTCTGGAGTGCTGGAGTCCATGGATAGGATGCCTCTGTAGGTGTTTTCAAGCTTTAAATCAGCTCTATTTGTGCTGTGCTGGTTCTGAACAGTGTGAGCAGCCCACGTGAAAGGCAGTAGTGACCCAATACTGCAAATGTTGATGTGCTATTCCCTGACCCACAGGAAATATAAGTTAAGTGATTTTTTGAATCTGGACCAGTCTTTCTGCTTTAAAATGTGACTTCTTTTGATTTTTCTTGTCTCTGTTGTTACTGTAGATATTCTGGCAGTTCTGCTAACTGATGTACTGTTGCTCTTACAAGAAAAGGACCAAAAATATACATTTGCATCAGTGGTAGGTATTGTTCTCCTTATTTAATAGATGCACTTAAAGTATTTATGGCAGTGACAGTAACTACAGAAAAAACACAATTAGAGATGGTAGATACTTGTTAGAGGTTCAGAAAGAAAACTAGGTTAATAAATCAACCAGCTATTAAGAATAACTTTTTCTGAGGCAGTTCTGGTACTTGTTGAATCCCTCCCACTGTCTCCCAGTGCAAACCAGTGTTCCCTTGCATCAGCCCATTGTATTCACATCTCCAGTGGTTTTCTAGTGACCTGAGTGTGGTCTGAGGTTCACTGCTTCTCCTCTTCTTGTGTTGTGACTTCCCCTTTCACTAAATTTTTTAGGCTGAGGTTTTGTACAAGTCATAGACATTACACACATCAGAACTGTGCTTTGAAAATCACTTGTAAATAAGTCCTGCCTCTGTTTAATGTGCAGGGAAAGAGTCTGTCATTTCCATTAGGGATGTGGTGACCGTGGTCACAGTGCCCTGAGATTTACTGGGGCCAGAGAACTTTCCTGAAACACAGGAAATGCAGATGATATTACTGCAGCACTCTAGAACATTCAGTGGATTCACTTGCTTTCCCAGGGCATTTCCACAGGTATCCTCGGAGCAGTTAATTGTGTACATTTTGTCCTGATCTAGTTCAGTTATGACTGTAATAGAACCAGTAATGTAATTGTTTTCTTGAATGTATTTTTTTTTTAAGACATTAACATTAAAACTGAATTCTAATGGCAAAAGCTATTTTGATGACCTCAAAAAAGGCAATTGCTTTTCAAATTACCCTTCTCCTAATGCACAGAACAGGGTGCTATGTGGTGGATTTTTTTTCCCCTCTGGAAACATGCTCTACAGTTAGAGACTGATCAATTTTTTGCATATTTGTATGTATACCTTTCAATTGAAATTTAATATTACTTCTCCATTAATAAATCAAGCAAGTGAGAGGAGCAAATGGATCTGCTCAGTGATTCTGTTTTTCCAGTGACATCTGCTCATGGCTGGAATTGCAGTGCAGCTGCTCAGGGAAGTTGGAAAAACCTGGTGTTCCTGATGTTACTTCCCCAGTTCAGTTCCTTACTGTTCTAGATTATTCCATGAAGGTTCAGCAGTTACAAAGAGCTGCTTTATCCTGGAAGGAACTTTC
This sequence comes from Neopelma chrysocephalum, assembly GCF_003984885.1. NCBI lineage: Eukaryota > Metazoa > Chordata > Aves > Passeriformes > Pipridae > Neopelma > Neopelma chrysocephalum. The sequence continues at coordinate 481,888 of NW_020897826.1, read as the reverse complement.
TAGGCTACATGTGTTGGACCTATGCTGTATGAAGCCTAGATAGGTTTTTAGTAACTAATATCCCTCTGTAAATGTGTTTTCCCTGCAAAGACTGACAGCTAATCCTGTTGATCCTCGTTACACAATACACTGTCTGTCACCTTGTTCGTTATTCTCAGGATGTGACACTGTAACACCTCTCTGTTAGGGTTTTATTTCTTTCGTAGCCAAGTTGCCAACTTCGAACCTCTAACACTTCCTCTTGGTCTCTTCTTTCTCTTCAGGTGTCATTAAGGTTTTTGTTTTCTTTTTCAAATTTTGCGTCTGCCTCTTTTTGAGCAAATTTTTTTGAGCCTGTTCTTGACTTCTGGGACCCAATGGGAATCCTCAGGTGTTTAAATTGACACACAGTTTAATGTTCGATCAGATTTTTACATGCACATTCTTCATTCCACATTTTCATCAATGGTTGATGGTAAAAAAAAGACAATATCAAAAGTGTCACGTGAAAAGGTTGGAGTTATATTGTGATATTGCAGCTCCTGGTGGGTCTGTATAAGTGGGAAGAGGGGGGAGCTAGGAAGCACAAATCCTAAAGAACATAAATAATGTAGTGCAATAAATGATATTTTACTTTGCAGGACTCTAAACCACCAGTTATCTCATTGCAAAAGCTGATTGTGAGAGAGGTGGCTAATGAGGAAAAGGCAATGTTTTTAATTAGTGCTTCCTTAAAAGGACCAGAAATGTATGAAATTCACACCAGCTCCAAAGAGGAGAGGAATTCCTGGATGGCCCACATCCGCAGGGCTGTGGAAAGGTAAGTCAGGAGGGAAAGCAGGAGGGCTTCATTTCTTTCTCATCTGTCTTCTCTTCGCAGCACTCAGATGTAAATTCATCTTAAAAATCCATTTGACTCTCCCTCAACTTTCTCTTTAAGAATTTAGTGTGCAATTCTCTTTGTGTTCATTGGGAAGAAGCCACTGATAAAGATGCAATAAAAACCAGCCAAAGACTTTATTCTGCTTTTATCTTTAAAAAAAAAAAAGAGACAAGAAATTTGGTTCACAGATGTCAAATGCAAGAGGGCTTTGGATAAAGGAGGAAGAATGACACCCAGGATAAACCAGATCCAAGGCAAAAGCTTCAGGTTGAATCCTGAGATGGTTTTAAATTATCTAATGTGCAAATCAAGCATAGATCTGTCTTTCCCTTTGTACAGCTGTCCTGATGAAGAAGGAGGAACATTTAATGAACCTGAAGCAGAGAGGAGGATGGCTGAAGCAAGAGCTGCAAAGTTAAAAGATTTTCAAGGTAATGACTTAGTTATATATTCCATGAGCTGCTTTTCAGCATAGTCTGTGATTTATGACTGTCTAATTCTTTATCACATGATGTGATCAAGTTTCTCCTTCCTAAGTCTTTCACAATGGTGTAAGATTATATAGAAATAGTTGTTAAAGAGTCTAATAAGCTTTACCTGCTCCATGGGTTTTCCCCTTAACTGTTAATTATATCTCTGCATTTAATTAATTATATCTCTGATCATAAAATGAGTGATAATCTTCCAAACTGAACACTCTACTCTTACAGGGAGTGTACTCTGACTGGATTTGTTTCTTCCTTTAGAGCGTTTGAACATGAAAGACGACCTGATTCTGCAAAGTCTGACTGAGAAGCAACAGATTTATGCAGAAATGTCTGAAATGAATGGCTTTGAAGACCATTCCCAAGGATCCCGAGCTCGGCTGCTTTTTCGGGGAGATATCTCAGAAAACCTGCAAGGAGAGGCGATTTTGAAGTCTGCAGTGACTGAAGGTAGATGGAATGTGGGGCTGTGGAGACATTCACTCAGGTGCAGGGATGGGGACCAGCAGCAGGTCCTGAAAATCATCCTGTAAAAACATAATATTTTTATGTAACATAGTTCAGACTTCCTTGTTCTCACAACCAATCTGCAAGAAAGGTGAAGTGCACTTGTGAATTTAGGTAGAAGACCTGCACAGCTTGGATTGGTTTATTTGTTAAGGATCAACCAGTGGAGTCCTGGGATGAGTCTGTTCAGAAAGGGTAACTAAGTGCTCTAATAATACACCAATCCTGAAATGTAATATTATAGGAGGGTTATATATTAAAAATAGCCTATCTAAAGATAGTATATTTAGAAAGAAAATAAGCACAAGCATAATTTCTCATTTGAAGAGAAAAAAAAAAAGAAAACCCAAACATTCAAGGCTTGATAATCTTAACTTGCAGTTAGGTAAGAGGTCATCTGTATACAAAGAGCCTGTCATACAGAGCAAGTCTCAAAGAAAAACTCATTTGTACTGCAGGACATCTCTGACTACCTGATCTTTTAATGGACTTGATGGTTGAAATGTTTTTTTTTAAACTTGTTATCATGACAACTTGGATGGCAGCATAGACATGGCTGTTTACATGACACGTTCTCCTCTTTCCTAGCTGAAAACCTCCAGGACCTTATCTTCACTCACTTTGGCAGTGGATCCTGTCAGCCTGAGGATGGCTCTGGGTCAGGACTCGCCCGGAGAGCAGAGACCTTTGGAGGATATGACAGTAGTCCCTTAGTTTCAAGTAAAAGTAAGAAAAGGACCATTCAGCATTTTCCTGAGCTCCTTAGCTCTTTAATGCCTTCACTGCACAGAGAATGAGAACAAGGAATTGAGGCTGTCATGTAAGGAAGCTTCACCTAGCTCTAAAATGAGGATCAGAGCAAATTTCCAGCATGTTGGATTTTCATACTCCTGATACCAACACTAGAGAGCAGAGTAGGGCTGTCAGTGTTATGCTAAGAGCATAACCCATACTTTATTGCCTTAACCCATATTTTATAATTAGCACAATTCCACACAGAATTTTAATTTTGTTGAAAAAAATGAGCTTGACCTGAAAACCTAGAAAATTTTAATTCAGCTGTCTGCTTTTATTATTGAGTCATGAACAGTTTTTTCCCACTTTGTATCAGCACAGTCACTAGAGGTTTGCTGAATCCTTAGATAATATAAATTGTCCTTTTGGCACAGATGATTTATCAGTTAATTAATGAAATGTGAGGAAAGACTAGATACTCTTTATCTCCATTTTTGCTTCATGCATTTACTGAAAAACCAAATGGTCTTTATTTCACTGGTTGTTAATCTCTAAAATACTTCTGTTGTCTCTGAAATGTTCTGTATGTGTCATAACATAGGTACTTTTTACAACATAGTTTCCATTTCCCTTTACCTCCTTCCACACTCACAGTGGTGCTGCTTTGAATAGAATATTCCTACTAACCAGTATTCCATGTTATGAGTCTGCAATTCTGGGAGCCACAGCCGATTATTTTCATGCAGACATCGTGGCTCCTTGGCTGAAAATAGTATAACATAATTTGATCTTACTGTCCCAATTTATTTTAACCCATTCTGCTCAAGTTTTTAGACTTTTTTGAGCAGTCCACTGTTGTCTGATCTCCCAGCTGGAATCAGCATGGAGAAGCCATGCAGCTGTGTATTGGTTCTGACTTCACACTCACTATGTTTTTCTGCTTACTCTGTTACTCACTGAGTTTTCCCAGGCCCTGTGCTGGTATGAGCTCCTCATACTCCACTCTTCTTTCAGGTGGTAGGAAGAACAGTGCTGGTGACCAGAGACAGTGGGACTGGAGAGGCCCTGCAGCAAGTTCAGATGTGCAAGTCCATGACCTCCCTTCTGATGCAGAAGAAGGATCTCAAACCGTATGTTGATTTTATGAGTGATTTAAATGCATTTCCTTGTGTTCCACCATAATAATGGTGCAGAACAAATCTTGCAAAGTTAAAAGTCCTGAAAGCTGGCAGGACTGGACTGGAACAGTTTTGTCTGTCAAGTTACTCAGCTTTATTAAGGATGCTTTGTGGGGTAAGTTGGTAGCTTAGCACTTGAGAGACAAGATAAATCGCTTTTCCATTTGCTTGTTTGATGCTGTACCATTAACACTGCCTTTAATCACCATGCTCCTGTTCCAGCCTGGCCCCTGGTTTCAGTATTTTTGATGTATGTCCTTCAGTGCATGGGAGGAATCTGTGCTCCAGCAGTACCTGTTCCCTCATGGGACGAACCCTTCCAGCTTATTCTGGCAGCACTGCCAGTGCCCAACATGTGTCTCTATGTCTTTTTTACAGAGTGATGGAATGAGGCTGGATGAGAGCAGTGGTTTTCAACCTACCATAGAGGCACAGGTAGGTTACTTCTGCTGTTAAGAAATCTAATGGCAAATAGCCATGTTATAATAACAGCATGCAAAAACAAACCAAACAAAAACAAACAAACCCACCAAAAAGTCATTATTTGTAATGTTTATGGATTCCAGCAGATTAACAGCCTGTATCTTGTATCTCTAACACATTATGAATGCAGAGATAAAAGTCCTGACAGAAACCAAAGATGGGTTCTGGGGATGTAAGCACACATTTCAAGGAACTGGATGACTACTTCTCCTGCATCTTTGGAGTGATTGCATGTTCCCAGCTCTGTGACCAAACTGGCCTCTGAGCCTCCTGCGAGGGCTGTACCTGTGTAGTGATTCAGGGCTGAAGCATGGGAGGAAGTGATTGTTACACAGCTCAGGTGGAGAGAAGATGGTGAGGAGTGATCTGTGGAATCCCAGGGGGAGTTGCTGAGCACTTATTCACATCTGCACAAGAATAATACACTGAAATTCCTTGTGCCTGTGTGTTGGCTGCTACTGTGTGCTCTGGTAGCCATGCTTCCATTGTGTGTGTTTTTGTACAGATACCATGGGCTATTTTCACTGCTTAAACATTTTTTTAAAAGTCTAATATATCCAAACAGCTCTGCTTAAGTGCCTAATGCTTTTTTTCCTCCTTTTCAGCTTGTGCAAAGGATACAAACACTGTTACAGTTGCTCTTCAGCCTTCAGGTAAACCACTGTTTGCGATTTGTTAGGCATTAAATATAATAAAATGTATGGAGGTGTGGAAAGGAGCTACCTTGAGAATATCCCCTTAAGCTAGAATGAAGTGCAGAGTTTAGACCTGAGATTCAAGGAAACCAACACTGTGTCTGGTATTTTGAAGGAAGTGTTAGAGCTGTTGTCTGAAGTAACTGTTTCCTTTTTCCTGCCCACTTAATTCTTTTGCTGCTTTGAGCTCCATCTGCTCCATGTGCTCATTTCCTCTTTAAATTGTTGATATCCATGTGTGTATATATTAGTTGTTTTTGCTGCAGCCTTGTAATCAGCAATATTTTGACTGATTTTATTTGGGGTAACAATTCTAGATGCAAGAAACATTCACTTTGACACACATAAGCATAATTTATTTCCTTGGCCATCTTCAATATCGTGTCAGTCACCATGGGCTGTACAAGCTGGAGTTTAGATCTGCTCTGGAAGACAAAAGACTCAGTGATCTAACCTGGTAGATGCTGTTGTCTTCTGCTGAGCTGTGCATGTTTTTTGAACCCCTCCAGGCAGTGATATCTCAGCAGGACAGTTACATCGAGGTGCAGAGAGCCACCGCCACCATGGCAGACCGGGAGAAGCAATACCGGCTGCAGTCCACCCGAGGGAATCTGCTGCTGGAGCAGGAGAAACAGAGGAACTTGGAAAAGCAGAGGGAAGAACTGATGAATGTCCAGAAGCTTCAGAACCAGCTGAAGCTGGAGCAGCAGCGCCTGGAGCGGGAAAGGAGTCGGCAGCAGAGGGAGTTTGAAATCAGGGAAGCTCGACTGCAGGAGCGTGAGGAGGAGGCTCGGCAGAAGTTGGAGAAGGTGAATCAGGAGAGGGAAGAACTGGACAGGCAGCAAGAGGCCTATCAGCACAACCTGGAGAGGCTGAGGGAAGCCCAGAGAGCAGTTGAGAAAGAGAAGGAGCGTCTGGATCAGCTGAGGAAGCTGAAGAAGCAGAACACAGTGTCAGGCACGTTCTCCCCAGAAATGGGCCAGGTGAGGAATTTGTTTTCTTGGAGAGTTATTTCGGTTAACCCACCTGCTTCTGAATAAAGGTTGCACTTGTTACAACACTAACCCATTTTTGCATTTTACTGGGCTCCTTGAACCACCACCTGAAATAGCTGGTGGTGGTTGCTGTCAGAGAGATCAGAGCTTGGCAGTTCCCCAGTGTCTGTGAAATTCCACAATTACCAGAAAATCTCTGGTAATGAGAATATATTTTTTTTAAAGATAGAAATGGAAAATAAGCTATTTTTGATTGTGGCTGATGGAGGATTTTTTAAATACAGGAACTGCCCTATTGCAGGCAAGTGATTGCAGGAGCTGTGCAACATCTATAGCATTTTGTACAGTTGATTTCTAAAAACATTTCCAGTGTTTCATAATGGGAACTTCGAAGTCTGATTAAATTGGTTCTTTGATACCATCTGAAAGTCCTGCTTTCCATCCTATCATCAGTCAGTGCAGTCTGCTCTTGCATTCCTTTCCTACGTGCAGTATTAAGCAGTTTGAAGCTGCTGAGGTTGTTTTCAGTGTCCAAGGACTTACACTCTTGCTCTTCCTTCTGTTTCCCAGCAAGCTTCAGGCTTCATCTTATCTATTCTCCTTTTCACTAGGAAGTGCTTCATGTTCTCAGGGCTGAGGGTGGTCTCTCCTTATTGTGCTGGAGAGGGCGAAAATCCCCATTTGACTTAAAATGCCTTTTTCCTCACACAGAGCCAGATGCTGAGTCATTCCATCAGCTTCAACGGGGAAGGGGTAGAACCCTCTCCACCTATGCTGAAATCCTCTGTGAGAGTGAGCGTGGCTGGGCTGGATTACCTGGAGCGGCCAGACTTGGTCCGCAGGGACAGCACCACCCTGGAGAACCGGCCCGTTCTGGCCCTCAAGAATGAAGTGCCAATACATCTCCTGAGTGCAACCAACCAGATCCAGAAACCAGCTGCAGTCCAGCAGCAGATCCCTACCAAGCTGGCCACCTTTACAAAAGGAAGCAAGGAGAAAGGTGGGAAGAACAAAGCATCTCAGAGGACAGACAGTTCAGGTATGTGTGTATTTAAGTCCATTTAAATGCTTTTCTCATCTCTACCAGCATCACAAGGAGACAGAACACGGCAGTTTAAACCTCTGGGTACCCCTGTGGAACCCAGAAGTTAATATGCTACAAGTTATTAGTGTGCTTGCTGCAGTTAAAATCTCTTAAAATCCTTATGTTAGGACTTAGATGTCAGTGCTATTTAAATTAGAAATACAGCCCAAAAGGATAATGTTGAAAATGGAATTGTGTATTCCAACATGACAGAATGATGGTGAGAGGTGGTACACCTGGATGTAAAATCTCCTTGTCTAACTGTAGTGTTAAAGGAAAACAGCAAAACCAAAGAAAAGCTGTTGTGCCCAGGTGAGATGTTTTGAGGCTGGCTTAGCCTTTCCTTACTATCTGTCCAGAATCGTAGTGACATTGAATGCAGTGCCTTTCTTGGCACCAGTCAGTCATTAAATACAGATCTCCAGGCCAGAATTGGGATGCTATGTGTGCTGTAGAGTTGGAAGGGGCTAATTTTGTCACAAATAGAAGCAAGTAAAAATACAGTCACCCTGTCTTGGTGTAATTTCTGCTGCTGACTGCTGGGTACTGGAGTAGTGGTCTTTGCCAATGACAGAGGCAGTAAAAACCGCTTTGTCTCTACCACTTAAAATAGCCTCATTGCCAGCTTAGGGGAATGGCCTGTAATTTTAAGTTATAAAATTATCTTTTTAGTATTGTGTCGGATTCAGACTTGGCAAGTTTGACCATCACTTGGGCCTGCACTGCTACAGCAGACTTGGGGCCAAAGCTGTCAGGGGGGAAATGCTTTGACACGTTGTAGAAACATCTATTTCTGCCATGCCTGAAGTTTAGTGCAGTTGCAAACTTCATTATGATTCTGCACATAAATGAAGCCTAATATCCTGCATGGTAAATAAAGCTCCAATACCACATCTCCCCAAGTTTATTTTTAATAGCTTTTACATAATGGTCCCTGCAGTGGAAATGTACTTAATGATGTTTTTCTGTAATTTATATGAAAGGTATAAACCACAAATACATTGGTCTCTATTCTCTTGTGAGCATTAGTGGGCTGCACGCTGGTTATGCCCATGTGTAGATCTCAGAATAAAATGGAACAAAACTTTCTGTACCAGAGGCAAAGTGCTGTGTATTGAATTTGGGTTTTGTGACGTGTAAGGAATGTGTACTGAGAAAGGGAGAGAAGTTCTTTGGATCCAGAATAACCATTTCATGAATTGCTTTTATTGTTGAATTAAGAAACTGAGAGTCTGTAACAGCAGAATCAATGTGCTGTGCTGCTGAGCAGCTGTGAGACAGATGGAGAACAGAGACAAAAGTTCATCACGGCTTTGTGTGTTAGAAGTAGCACAAATGGCCATTTGCTATGTGAACGCTACAAAGATTTTTTTCTCTCTGCTGTGCTTGATAATACTGAGGTTTAAATCTGAGGTTGTCAGGGGCTGCTAGTAACTGAATTAAAAGTCTCAGGGAAGAGGAGAGAGAAAGCATTCATGATTTAAACAGCTGAAGTGAAAATTTAACTTGCAACAGCAGGACCAGCTCTTTGTGGTATTACAGTTTCCTTGGGTGTATAAGGTGTCAGTACAGTGGGCCCCAGCATGAAACAGTGAGGTTTGTGAGGTACTGCTCACCTCAAATACTGATTTGTAAAATATTTTCTTCAGCATCTGTTGATCAGAAGCAGCTGCTTCCCCCCAGGCTTGTTGCACGAGAGGAGGGTGTCCTAAGAGGCAGACGGTCAGCAAGCCCAGTCCTCCCAAGCAGCCAGACCACTGCATTCCAGCCAGGTATGTCTCAGCCAACCTGCCTGGCTGTGGGAATGCCTCGGGCTCTCTGCGCAGTGTCATGACTGTGTCTTCTTCCATTTTTTTCCTCTAGAATTGTATGGCCCCACAGATGCTCAGCCAGAAGCACTTTCACCTGCCTCAGCGAACCTATTCAAGCCCAATAACGTTCAGGTTCAGACCCTGGTGACCTCTCAGCCAAGTCTGTTGAATGTGCAAGATGATACCAGCAAAGAAGATGTAATTTTCTTCTAATTGTTTCCATTTAAAGATGAATCTCCTGACACACTGTTTCAAGAACTCAGGCCCCAGTGTGCACCGTGATGGAGACCCGACATGGATGTCTTCTCATCCTTGCCCAGTTACTACTAGCAAGGACCAGACCAGGATTAACTGTCCTACTTTCCTGGCTTTTCTGCCAGCAGCTCAGAATGAGGGCACAGTAGTAACAATTTGCTTTCAAATTCTCCAAACATGGAAATGTATTGACACATGGCATGGATATATCAATTCAGAGCATGGTAAAAAATGCTGCCATTTATTGCAATGTGCTCTTTTTGGAGAATGTACACTCTTTGTGGGCACCATCTTGTGAATTGTTATCAGTGATGTTGAACCGCACAGGTTTTTATGTAAAAAGTTTTAGTAGTAGGCCCCAGAATGGCTGCATATTTTGAAATCTGTTTTCCCAGGTCCAGGTCAGTACTGGGTTGTTGGTAATTAGGTGACAGTGAGCCAGTCTCCTTCCAGCCAGGTGTGCCAGGCACTGTGAGCCCAGTGGGACCAGCCCAGTGGCCAGGTACAGGGGAAGAGAAGATAAGGTGAGCTTCTGACAGCATCCTCAAGGCAGGAGCTCCATCTTCTTGTGGAGGAGGAGGAGGGTTGGACATGGGAGGATTCACAGCAGTGATGAAGAGTTGGACTGAATGCACATTTCATTGGCTACCAGCATGGGCTGGGATCTATCTCTGTGTTGGTGAGAGCAGTGCAGGTACCCAGGCAACACTCATGGCTTGGTTCAGAATGAACTTAGAGACTTGGATTTTGCTCTTAGCTGAAGACATGTCTAAGAAGCTTTTGAATGCAGTAATTTATTGTCTTGTTTAATCCTGTTTTCTGCATCTTTTGTTTGTCTGTTAATTTGTGGGGACTTTACTCCCAGTACCAGAAGATATCAAAGCTGCTGTTACTGCAGAGACTTCTCTGCAGCATTGTGTTAGGAATGAAGGGAATAAGAACTGTTTGGTTTCAAAATTAAAAAAAAAATAATAATAAAAAAATACTCTTAGCTAAACCTGTGTTTAGCTGCTTTCAGCTAAACCAGCTTTGATACCTCTTGTTAAATGGGTCAGTTCTTGATCATGGGATGGTGATGACAGTAAATGTTCTGCTGAAAAGGCATTATTTTCCTTTGTAATGATTTGCACAGTTGTTTTGTGTTGTATTTTTCACTCTGTATCTCAGATCCTTTTTACACACCTCACCCAGGGATGTGCATTCTGGTTTATGTTGAATGTGGCTGGTCAGATTTATGATGCACAGGAGAGATTGTTTAGGAGTATTGTTACAGAACTAAAGAAATCAGTATCTCAGAGCTTAAAAACTTGGATTAATACCTTTCTGAGCATGATTGATAATAATTATTTTTATATCTTTAACTCTGATTTAAAGTGATTTTTAGCAGCAGTGGATGGAAGGCCTGGTCAGTTCTCCATCCATGGCAATGGATCCAATGGAATTTGCCAGTCTCAAATCATTATCTCTGGTTAGGCCCTGTGTGATGCTAGTAATGTCTTTAAGGCTTTAACTTCACTTTGCTTGAGAGTTTTAAAATTATTGCAGTAGTTACAGTGCAAGAAGCATTATAAATTTACAGCAGAAAACACAGAGTTTATTTTCAAGTGGTGATAATTTGAGTTACTGTCTTCAAATGAGAAATTGAAAAACCTAAATTCACTGGTCAGGGGAAAAGATAAGCCACAAAATAGTGAATTGGTCTTAGGGACAAGCACTCCTGCTGGAACACTTGTTGGATTTAAGGGCCTTTTTCTTTGCTGTGCGATACTGGTACAAACCTGAGGCAATGGCCCTGAGTTCAGGGAGAGGAAACTCGGAACCACGTGGCTCGTTACCACACTGGGGATGCTCCCCCAGCTTCCAACAAAGCAGTGCTGTGAAACTGGACACACTTTGCTGTGAAGGACTGCTTGGTAAATCAGCAGCACTGCAAAGTTTACACATGGTGATTTTTGTGTTGTTGTGATACAGTGTTGGTTAGAACATAATTCTACCCTATATTCAGTTTCATGTTCCTAAAAGTTAGATTGGAATGGAGGGGAATTCTTAAAATCAGTGTAACTTCTGATCAAGCCAGCAGTGTGGGATCCAACAGTCCAATCACCTCTGCTTCCCTGTGATTTCTCCTGGAAGCTCACAGGGAAGCAGCAGGAATGCACTGTATGTTCTCCCCTTTGTGCTGTGGTTTGGGCCACTCCTAGTGAAAACTCAGTGCCCCCTTTGCCTTAAATTACCAGATTTTTAGGAGTTTTAGCCTAAAGCTAAGTTGCATCAGTGGAATAAACCACCTCAGCCAAAAAGGGATGTCAGTTTGGGTGTTTGGAAACAATTTTTGGAAACATTTCTTTAGTTTAATTTTATGCCTGTCCTAAAGTATGGCTGGAGCAGCTCATTGTCTGCTTTCTACTTCTGTGCAACAGATGAATTTGAATGTAGAACAGTGACATCTGGAAAGTAAAGTCTGCAGTGAGGTCTCATTTCTTTTAATGTTTTAACTTAAACATAATTATATTAATACTCATTGTCAGCAGTACTTTGAATAAGTTTTGGCTGTTAATAAATGGACCCAGGCCCATGACAGGCCAGGCTGTTTTTCAACCCCAAAAGCCCCTTGGAATATGAGTCTTCAATCTGTAATAGAGAAATGACCTTAAAAGTCATTTTCTGACTTCAGTCCACATGTCTGGCTGCAGTTGGCTTTATGAAACCTGTTTTCACCCAGAATTGAAACAGCATCTTCTCTCACTTGGGTGTGGATCATGGGTATTGGTGTGGCTTCCTGCTCGGGACTGGACCCAGCTTAGAGAAGGTTCTGGAATTAGCAGGTGCTAATTAGAGGTGCTAACCCTCATTGCTAGTGCAGGGTTACCCTACCAGAGCATAGGCAGGTGATTCGTGGAAGGCTGAGGGAAGCAAGTGAATTATTTTCTTTACATGAATATGATTTTCTTTAAATGAATAAAGGGTCTCTTCACTTGTGCAAAACCGAATCTGTGAAATTGTTATCAAACCACTCCAGCTGAGTAAACTTGTTTTGGACTCTTTGCTCAGATCTTGGTCCTAGAAAAATAACTCTTCTAGGCAAATTAGTTCGCAAAATACTGCTGTGTCCTGGGCTAAGTAACCTGCTATTGATTCTGAGTCACATCCTTTCCATTGGACTTTCCAATCACTTCAGATAAAAGTTTTCTTTTAAGTGATTTCTGAGGATTAGACAGTTCAAAATTCTGTGCCTCCCAGGTGCCTTTTGGCTTCTCCCTGAGCTGGGGTGTGGAGGAAATGCCAGCACGAGCTTTGAACTGCCACCGTGTTTGCTTGGTGTCACAGCCTTAAAATTAGCAGCATGTTTGTCCTTTAATATTGTGCTGTTGCAGAGTAGAGGCTGTTTCTGTGGTTCTGATTTCAATTTGGATGCTGGTGTAAAGGAGGCTTCCTCTTTCTCTTCCCACCTGGAATGTGGTCATCCTGTGTTCCAGGCTGAGGATCCCTCCGTGGTCACTAGTGCTGAGCACAGCTGCCCTGTGTTGTTTGTGAAAGCTTCCCTAGTTTTTAACTGTGCTGTCTGTGGATTGTAGCTGTGGCCTGTCCCACAAATTGAGATCGCTCATCATCCCCCAGCGTGAGGCAGAAGAATTGGTATTCCTAGAGATGCTTGCTCATCCGGGTACTCGCGTTCCTGCACAGGTAGGAGTCATTCCTAAATAATTTGCAGGCAGTTTTGTCTTGCTGAGTAATAGTCAGATGATCCTGCATACATGGAGCTTGGTGTTTGTCATTTGCATTTATGATGAAAGCTGAAGCTTAAACTAGGAAAGGGTTAAAAATCCATATTTTGTTTCTCTTCTAACTCTGCAGAATGGGAGCTGTGGCTCCCCGGTGCTGCTCAGTGGAGTCTCTGTGTGTTGTGCCCCTGTGCAAGGGAATTTGGAGATTTTGTTGTCTTCCCCAGCAGTTCTCACATCTACAAGGAAACAAATCTTGATGCCAGGTTACACATGTGCTGTAGGTAAAGCCAAGCCTCTCCCCTGCTCTGAGACCAGACCCGACATCTCCGTAACCACTGGCAACTTCATCACTCCCCATCAGCATGTTCCTTCTTCGAACAGCATTTGCGTGAGCTCTGATTCATGACATTTGTGCCATGTTTATAAATCAGTTTTTTATATTTTTGTACTGAGAGCAATTGGAGCACTTTAGAAAAGTTTATTTCAAATTCCATTCTGTTTGTGCCCAGAAGGAAATCTCTCATGGATGGAGATCCTGTTGGCATAGCTGCGTGCATCTCACTCAGAGCTGTGAACTCTCTTGATGCTCTTTAGTCTTAGGTCTGGTTTCTAGGCCCACGTTGCACTGTAAAGATTTAATAAATAATCATGGTCCATGGTTAAATTGACCATTTTGTTGGGGAAGAGTTTGGTTTTGTTTTTTTGTTAGGGTGTAAACATTGTAAATATTTCCTTTACTGTTGATACTGCAGTAGCAACATCTTTGTAGTCTTTATTTTATTTGTAAAGTTGATGGTTAAATGTTAATATTCTGTTGAATTGTGCACTCTTGATTAATTGTAAACTTGATCTTAGCACACCAAATGATGATTTTTACAATGATTGCAATGTTTCTCCACTGAAGGATTTCAGAGCTGCAACAGGACTGAAACCAACTTCTAGCAATAAAAAAAGAACATTTAAAAACTGTCTGCCTTTATATAATTATTTATTATTTTCTGTTTGAACTGAAGATCAAAGCAGCTGCCACTTCTCATGTGCTTTTCATTTTCTGCCCTGGACAGAAATAATGTGCCATATGAGCAAAACCGATGATTTTCCAAAGGAGAGGACGGAGCACGGGAGGTGTTTAGTGGAGGATAACAATAGCTGCAGCCCTTGGCAGAGAGGTGAACACCTGAGGGAAAGACCAGCTGCTCCCAGGCATCTGAACTCACTGGTGAGAGAGTGAACTCAGTTGAGTTGCTTACATTAGTGTGGAGGTGCTTTGCGTGGTGCCAGCCTGAGACATGCCTGGCTCTGTCCCAGGCAGTATCGGTTCCCTCTTGGAACAAGTATAACAAAAATAGAAACTTTCTCCCTGGTGCCTGTGCCAATTTGGCAGCCCTACCTGCCAGCACCATCCCACAGCCTCTGGCTGGTGCTGTGCTTCCTGGTGAAATCCCCACTCGTGGCACACTGACAAGAGAGCCCAAGAGCTGTAACGTGGAATCATTTCTGGAGATGAGAGCAGATGCAGAACTGGGGAGAGAGTGGGAGAACTGGGATGTGGATTGGTGCTCTCAAGGAAGAGGGAGGATTTTATCATCAAAATCCTGCGGTGCAGCCAGTGTTGAGGAGAACCCTGAGCCAGGGTTGCTGCCGGTGCCAGCAGGGCTGTCTGCCCATCCCTGCCTTTGGGGCTTATCAGAGCAGCTTTGGGGGACCTGGAGTCTCTCTACAGGATCAGTCAGCATTTGTCAGTCTCTGAAGTCCATGTGACATCTGGGTTGCAGCACAAACTGGAACTCAACAGGAAAAACATCAGTTTTTCTACTTTTCCAGCATATGTCAATAATCAAACACTTCTAGGCAGACCAGTGTTTAAAACTTGGTCCTCATGGGAACTAACAGGCTGATGTGTGGCAGAATAATGTCTTACAATCTGTATGTCTGTCTGTGTGTGTGTAGAACCTTTTGCTTGTGCTTCCTTCAGGAGAATATTCCTTCTGTCTGCCCCGTTGAGCTCCCAGGAGCTGAGCTGTGGTGCAGTCACTGCCTCTGTGCTTCCAGACCTCATGTCTGTGTCGCTAGAGCAAGGCCAGTGACTCCATGTCCATCTCTAAGTAGTTTTCAGCAGCAAGAAATGAAATCAAAGTGATTTTGTGGGGGGCAGCAGAGAGGGACAGTATAGCAGAGAAGTTACAAGGAGCTGCACTGTGTTCTGCAAATTCATGTGTCAGACCTGTAGGAATTGTTTGTAAAAAGACAGAAGAGCCTGGATCAGGGAGATGCAGGGTTCAGGGAGATCCAGGGTTAACACAGCCCAGAGGGTTCCCTGCAGCACAGATTCCCATTGGGAACTGCCCAGCTGCAGCAGCCCAGAGCTCAGTAGAGGCAAGTTTAAATCCTGGGCAGCATTTGCATCTGTTAGAAGCTTGGTGCTGCTGCAGCCATCGGTGTTCAAAGGTGTGTGGGTGTTGCTGTGCTCAGTTTTTGCCACAACAGCCGGGCAGACATTCCTTGGGGATTGCAAACACCTTGCCTTGCAGTGGCAATGATAAGGCTGTCGCTGCTCTGTGAGCTCAGGGAGGGTGTGATCTCGGGGAGGGTGTGAGCTCAGGATGGGTGGCTAGTGATGCCTTTAGAGCTGTGCTCATACCAATATTGCAGCAGCTCCGCCCTGCCTTGTCTCTCTCTGAAATCTGCAGCTAATTAACCCGAAACCCAAACCACATTCTTTCTCTGGATGAATCATTCCGGGACCATCGGCAATGACCAGCTTTATGCTAAACCTCCCTCTTTCATGTGGGTGAGATGAGGCTGATGGTTCCCATACTGCATCTGAGACTCATCAGCAAACCAGATGCTTGAGGACAAACATGCTCAGAGGGGATTGGCTTCATAGTGTGCTCCGACAGTGGGAATGTACTGTTTGCTGCCTTTCCCTTTCCTCACCCCTGTGATTCAAATCCGGTTTAATTTCTCATCCCAGCGATGGGGCCAGCCCAAGGCTCAGCAGATGAGGGATGTGGGACCTGTCCTATACTCTTTGGCTTTTATCCTCTGCCAGATCCCATGGGCCCAGAAGTAGTAAATCCTCTCAGAGCTGGAAGTGCTGGAGCGTGCGACACACGGTCCCTGGCTCTGGGACTGTCACATGCACTGGAGGCTCAAACAGCTCAGGGATCAGTTTGTTGTGGGGCTCCTTGACTTTGGACAAGGGCCTGGAGTGACAGGACAAGGGAGAATGGCTTCCACCTGACAGAGAGCAGGGTTAGATTGGATATGGGAAAGAAATTCTTCCCTGTGAGGGTGGGGAGGCCCTGGCACAGGTTGCCCAGAGAAGCTGTGGCTGCCCCATCCCTGGAAGTGTCCAAGGCCAGATTGGATGGGGCTTGGAGCAACCTGGGCTGGTGGAAGGTGTCCCTGCCCACAGCAGGGAGTGAGACTGAATGGGCTTTATGGCCCTTCCCGAACCATTCCATGATTCCATGTGTACAGGAGCAAATGTGCCTCTCCCACGTCAGAGCAGCAGTTGATGTCATTTCACTGTGAGGGGCACAGTGTGTTGCTAGACCTGAAGCCATCCCAGATCACTGCATGTGATAAGCAGATTTGCCAGGGAATTTCAGACAGTTAGGTGTGCAGTGTCTGTTTTCCCTCCTAGAACGTTGGACAAAAAACACACTGTGTGTAGTTAGAGCTTTGTTTTGCTGGGCTACCATGAATTGTCATTGTAACAGTTCCTTGCTAGATGTGTGGTGGGTCTGCTGCAGAACATTGGAAAGATCCAGGTTCCATCTTAGCCAGAAAAGTGGAATTTTTAAGTTACTGCTGAGCTGGGAAGGGAGAAAAGCCGTGTGTTGCCTCAGTGCTCTGGCAGCAGGAGCTGCTGAGCAGAACGCCCCTAAGCAGCAGTAGAATTCCCTTAAAATCAACCCTAACTGTCTTGCCTTGTGGCCAGGAGGGAGGTGGATCAGTCTGATCTCCTATTTCTCTGGCTGTGGTGGCTTGTAGGCTTTGTGTGAGAACAGGACCATCCCTTGAGACAGCAATGTCACACTTGGATTGTTTTGGCTTTGAGCCCAGTGAAGCCCATGTGTGTTGCCTCTTCCAGATGTGACTGTGGGCTGGGGTTTAGCTCTTGCAGCTGGAGGGGTGCAGCTACAAATGGGGGAACTGGGCTAGGAGGAGATGCCCAAGTCTGAGCTATGTTGAGATTCATTCAGGAGGATTTCTGCCCCAGCAACCAAATTCACCTCCAGCTCAGTTGGCCTGAATCCTCTGGCCCCGGCACTGAAGCAGCAAGTGGATCAATGCATGGAAATGTCAAACTGGGAAAACAGGTCTGTTGGGATGACTTGACTCCAGCAGACCCAAGCACGAGTAAAGCTGTCTGGTTTTCCCCAGGGTGTTCCCTGCTGGGCTGGGAGCTGGTTCCTGCCAGCGGGAGGTGGAGCTGGAGGGACGGTACAGGGCTGTCTGCCAGGTGAAGGAGGATGAGGTTTTGTTGCCAGCAGCAGGGAGCCACCAGTGCAGCTGAGCCCCGGTGTGCTTGTAGTGCTAGTTTTCTCTGAGAGGCAGTTGGATTAAACAAGGAAACAATGCCCAGCCCTTGTAAAGCCTTCAGCAGCAGTGGGGGCTGCTGGTTCTGCCAGCTGAGACTACCCAAACCCGGCTCAGATGATGCCCAGCGCCAGGCGCGGGAGGCAGATGGACCTGAGCTGCTGGAGCTGCTCCGGCCCCAGAGCAGGATGTGGCTGGGAGCCAACACTTATTGCTTGGCAGCATAAATAAAACAGCTGCTGCTCAAACAGCCGTGAATGAAAGCTCTGCTCCTCCAATTTGCTGAGCAAACTCACACTCTGTCCAACCCTCAGGAGGAACTGTGGATGGAACAAAGGTGAAAGTGCTCCTGGTTGGGAACAGGGTTGGAGACGCTTCCTGATGGCTGCCCATCCCATCCGTGTCCTGTGCCGTGACTTTCCCTTGCCTGCATGTGTGTGTGTGAGGCACAGCCAAGCTGGGAGCTGCTAGGTGGTTGGACTCCATAATCTTAACAGCCTTTTCCCACTGAAATGGGTCTTTTTTCCCTGCAGCTTCCTGTGTGCTCCAGGCTGTGGGCTCCTCTCGCTGCAGCCAGTGATGGAGAGGTGGCACGCAAGGGTACATGAAAAAAGGCCTAGCCTGGGAGCTGAAAATGGTAAAGGCACCAGAAACCAGGGTGGAAATGAAGTCTGTGTATCTGCTCCAGTCCCCAGCAGGGCAGCTCATTTCCAGTCATGCCAGCTGCCTGTAGGAGCAGCTCGGAAGGGCTGTGACATTGATTTATTTAACTCTGTAATAATGGATCACACCCAGACCCTGCTTCCGTGGTGAGACAGTTGTACCTTTGGTCCTGTTTCCTCTGACTGTGCTGATTCCCATCTCCTACCCCTCTAACAGAGCTTTTCCTTCCCAGCCACTGTCCCCCCTCCCCTGGAGCAGGGCCTGGAGTGCACAGCCCTTGGGGACAGAAAGGGCAACACTTTCCCCCATTCCTTTGGACAGTGAGGAAACCCAGCTCCATGGAGGATGACCAGGTAAGGGCAGAGAATAGCTTAACCTTTGGAGTTTTAAAACAGATTTGTGTGTTCCTCAAAGCTTGAAGGCAGTGTGAGAGCTGGGCTTCCTTCAGTCCCATGTTACAAAGATACAGGAAGATCTGAGCCCTCGATTTGGACTCAAGCAGGGAATACTCCTTACTATATAGCAAGGGCTGGGAAAACCTGCAGCTTAATCATACAGAGCAACACAATAGATTTTATTCAAATTTATTTAAGCAGCTCCAGGCTGAGTAATAAACACACAACTGCTGTATAAAAAAAAAATAAATGTAAAGAACCAGCCCGTGGGCAAAGTACTGTCACATGTTCAGACATTCCAGCCTCTGGTGCTACCTGTGCTGAGAGTCCCAGCAGCACAGTCCAGAGCTTGTGGCCAGTCAGGAGCGTCCTTTGTCCTTTCTAGTAAATATCACTAAAAACCCAAAATATCCCTCTGGTTCCTGCTCTGAGATCACACAAGTTAGTGGAAAACCTGGACACCTTTTGCTGTCTCCAGGGACAGCACAAGCTTCCAGTCCAAGGAGGTCCCTCTATGCTTGTCCCCTCCCTGGGCTGACCAAGGAGATGGATTTGCAGGAGCACTTCAAAGCCAGAGCTGTATTGCCTTGAGCCCTGCAGGTGCTGGTGGGACCCACGCTGGCACCCAGCTCATGGACTTGCTGGATAGGAGGAGGTGTTTTCCGTCTGGATCCTCAGTCAAGTGAGACACTGGCATAATAAGGTGTGAAGCCTGAAGCAGAGTGTTGTGATACCAGTGCACAGCAAACCCAACGTCCCTCAGGCCTTGGATCCCACAGAGAGCTCAGCAATGGCTGCTGATTTCCCTCAAGGTCCAGGAATCTTCTACAGGTATCACAGGATATTTTATTGCATTAATAAGTTCATTTGAGTAGTACAACTCTTGCAAGGAGAAAATAAAAACTGTACAGGATCTGTGATTCATTGGCTTCTTTCCTCCCAAAGAGCCTTTAGAAAAGTTTAATTCCAGTTGCAAATGTTGAAAGTCAATCTCTATGTAGCAGGGAAGCAATGGCATGAAAGGGACACCAGGGAATAATTAGAAGCAGAGAAACCCTGTGTTTATACATAGACAGAGTTTGTCTTATAAACGCAATTACCCACCACTCTGGGACTAAATCCCAGCTATAATCTTGTTCTGGCACCAGCTCCCAGCCCTGGCGTCCCACAAGACATTTGGGTGCCACTGGCAGATTAACTGTGGCACCAGGAGGAGGAGGCTGTGCTAAAAGCAGCCCTGTGGCACCGCACGGTCTGTCCCAGCTCCTGCAGACGCCCAGCCTGGGAAAACATCCACTCCAGCAGCCTTCTGACCCAGGGATGACACCCAATCCTCACACAGAGCATTCCCCAAAATCTTTGCATAGGCCAAGACTCGGTGGCAGGGCTAAGATGCCAGGTTAAGAGTCCTGTTATTTATACCAATCTTCTCCCCTCAGCATTTTGGCACCTTAAAGAGACTTCCTCTCTCCTGCAGGGTTTTAGATCCTAAACTGCCAGCCTGAAAACATGTTTTCTGGAGCTGATGCTCGCACGAGGACAACTGCAGTCCAGATCCACGTGCATCTGCCCCTCAAGGTTTAACCTTTGTGCAGCATAAAGTTATACAGAGGAGCTCTGGGTTGATCCACAACTATTTACCTCCCAGTCTTTGCCACTCTCAGGCAGACAGGTACTTCCAGGTGCTGACGAAGGCGGTGGGGATGAGGGAATAAGGCACCGTGGTGACGCTGCTCCAGGTGTCGGATGAGGGGTCGTAGCAGTCCAGGGTCTTGCAGCGCTGGGCCCCGCAGTAGCCCCCCACCACATACAGCCTGTTCCCCGAGGTGACAGCGCGGCAGCTGATGCGCTTGGCGGTGACATCCCCGAACTTGGACCACTGGTAGGTGTCACTGTGGAAGCGGTAGGCGGAGCTGGCCGAGAATTCTGTGTCCCCGCCGATGACCATGATGTGGCTGCCCACCACGGCGGCCGCCGTGTAGCGCCAGGGCTGGGGGCAGCTGGTGGGCACCGTCCAGCGGTTCTGGCAGGGGTCGAAGCACTGCACCTTGGGCAGCTTGTTCTGGTTGGCGCTGGTGCCCCCAAAAACAAACAGCTTCATCTTGGCCCCCACCACAGCGGCGTTGCTGACGCCTTCCCGGAGAGGGGCCACCAGGGACCACTTGTCCAGCTGAGGGTCATAGTGCTCCACCTGCTTGAGGGAGACGGAGGGAGAGGCCGGGAAGGCCCCGCTCATGGCTGTGTGACCCCCCACCACGTACAGGCAGTGGTCCAGCTCGGCGGAACCGTGGCCAAACCGTGCCACCAGCATGGGAGCAGCTTTTGCCCACTCATCATGAAGAGTGTCGTAGACCCAGACGTCCCTGGAAGCGCCGTTCTCGGAGCCTTTGCCCCCAGTGATGTAAACCTTGCAGCCGATGGCACAGGCACTGCACTCCTTACGGGGGCTGGGGATGTCGGCACGGGGGATGATCTCGCTCGTTTTATGGTCCAGCATGTAAATCTTGTCGCACATGAAGGTCTGGCCCCCGAGCAGCAGCAGGGCCTGGCTGACCTTGCGAGGCCGGGCACAGCACCCCGTCACCAGCCCATCGTTCTGCAGGATCTTCATCTTGCATCGCACGGCGTCAGCCACGATCTCCTCCCCCAGCTTGTGGCTGGTCACCAGCTTCTCACAGGCCACCTGTTTGCGCAGGTAGGACTCGGGGAGCAGGGCCAGGCGGACAGAGCGCAGCAGTTCCGGCAGAACCTCGTGGCGCCGGGGCAGATCGTACCGGATCCAGCCCATGACAGCCTCGTAGACCAGCGTCTCGTCCTCCACCTCCAGCTCCTCGCTCTCCACCAGCTCCAGCAGCTTGTCCTTGGGCAGCCTCAGGAAATCCTCAGTCTTGCAGAGTGAGGTGAAGTTGGCCAGCGCCATCCTCCAGGACAGCTCCAGCAGCCGCTCGCAGCAGTGGGCGTCAGACAGCAGCAGCATGTTCAGGCAGTTCCCAGGGTAGAGGTTCTTCTCCAGGAAGTCGGCCGAGGCATCCCGAATATCCTGGAACTGCAGCATGTCCCCGGCCTCCAGCAGAGACTCGGCGTTCTCCTCGTTGATCAGTACCCGGGCTGAGTAGGCATAGTCCAGCAGCAGCTCCAGCACCTCAGGGTGCAGGGAGTCGTGGAAGTTCACCTCGGCATCTCTGCTCTCCTTGAGGCCCCCGCTGAACATGGCGTTGAAGTAGCGGCTGCAGGCAGCCAGGACGGCGCGGTGGCAGGGAAAGCTGCGGTTCCCCGCCCGCAGCACCACGTCGGTGAAGAGGTTCTGCTGGCGGAGCAGGTTGAGCTGGGTGAGGAGGCTGTCGGCGTGGCCCGGTTTGTGGAAGAGGTGGATGTTCATGGAGCCGGAGCTCGAGCGGGATTTCCGGTTCTCGTGGCTGCTAACGGACATAGTGCTGAGACCGCTCTGCAAAGGGAAAAGCGGCGAGTCAGCACGGGGCGCCCGGCACTGGCGGGGGAGCAGCGCCCGAGAGGAGCCGGCGGCGGGAGTGCGGTACCGCCCGGAACGAGGAGCTCGGAAGGACTGTCCCGCAGCTGCGAGTCTCGCCCAGCGCTAACCGAAACGGGGCACCGGACGCTCCCGGACCAAACGCCGAGGCAGCTCAGGGCTCCGCCGGGCCCCGCGTAGTACGGGGAGAGAGGGCGATGTGCGCTCCCGGGGCTGCCGCGCCCAGCCCGCCCCGCGGGCCCGCCCCGGCTCCGCACCTGGCTCAGAGGTCCCGCACCAGGCCCCGTGGTCCCGCGTCCGCGGTCCCGCACCTGGTTCAGAGGTCCCGCACCTGGCTCTGAGGTCCCGCGCCTGGCTCAGGGGTCCCTCGCTCTGCTCAGAGGTCCCGGTCCCGGCCCCTCTCCCCGCCCGTTCTGCCGCCGCCGCGTGGCCGCCCCGTGCCGGCCCCGCCCCCGCCCGCGCAGCAGCCAATCAGCGTCCGCGGTGCCCTGCGCTCGTTCCTCGTGAATGGAAGGCGGGGCCGGGCGCGCGCATGCGCAGCCCGTTAACCCCCGCCCATTGATCCCCGTTCATTGGTCCCCCCATTGATCACTCCCCATTCATCCCCCGCACTTGTCCGTGTCCCCCATTGATTCCCCCCATTGATCACTCCCCATTCATCCCCCGCACTTGTCCATGTCCCCCGTTGACCACTCCCATTCACCCCTCGCACATGTCCGTGTCCCCCCGCTCCGAGCACCGCCCCCCGCGCCCCAGCACCGCAGCGCGGCTGAGGCAGCGGCCCAGGGGTCGGGCCGCCGGATCTGAGGCTCCTGAACCCGGCGGAGCCGTGCGGACGGAGCCACCCCACCATAAAGGGCCATAAACGGGGCAGCCGGGCTGGGATCAGCAGCGCGCGCCCGCGGCCTTTGGATCCCGCCCTGCTGACAAAGGCAGGTCGCGGCCAGACAAACTAGCCCTGCTCAGCAAGTTTTCCTGCACGGAGCCCACCTCTGAAATTTGGAGCTCGAAAACATCCAGCGGTTGCTCCCGCACAGAAGGTGCTGCTCATCTTTACCTCTCCCGGGGCAGCCCATCACCTGCACCACCATCACCTTTCCTTGCCAAGGAAGGGTACTGTCACCCTCTCTCAGCAGCAGGAGCCGAGGTGGGCTGATGGCCGCAGCAGAAAAGAGAAAAAAAAACAACAAAAAAGCAAGTTCTGGGAAGATCAAGTCTGCCCACACAAGGTCTTGTGCTAAAACCAAGCAAGTGCTGCTCTGGACAGGTAGCAGCAGCTACCACAGGTGCTTAATTAGGGATCAAAGCCAGCCCAAGGAAAAAATACAAATTCCAGAAATTCTGAATCACCCAATATTGCTTTATCTCTGCACGTTTCAGCTGCACCAGCTGTAACTTAAAATCATTTCATGAGGAACTGGATGAAGCAATGCACTTAGAGCAGTTTACAGTGCCTTTTCTATATGTTAAAATTAAAGCAAGGTTTAGAGCTTTACAAATTTGGCATCAGAGGTTAGGTGGGGGTTTTGGGGTCTTTTTATTGAAGAGTTAGAGCTACACCTCGTCCTGTGCTGAGCAGGAGAGCAAGTCCTGAAGGAATGATTTAACAGGGTTAAGAATACAAAAATAATCTGATTTATTATTAAAACTAAACTGCAACAGGAGTCACCACGGTGGGTGAGAGGACCAGGCAAGAGCCACAGCTGTCCCCAAGCTGAAGGATCTGCTTCCTCCCCCTGTTCAGGCACAGGACTCAGAAAAGTAGAGAAAAACCCCAAGAGTCTCCTCCAGGTAAGCTCTGCCTACACTCAGAATTGTACCAAAACCTGTAAATCTGGCACCAAATTCCCAGCACAGCCAGGAAAGGCATCCCCAGGGACACTCTGCAGGGTGAAGGTCCAGGTAAACAGCAAGGACAGGGCAGAGGACAAAGAGCATCCAGACCTCGCTCTGCTCTTTGAACACAGGCAGGACACAGCTCCCCCTGTCCATGCCAAAAGCAACAACAAAAACAAGGTCGAAGCACCTGGAATGGTGCAGGGACACCACAGAACTGTTTTCAAAGGGTGCATTTCCACGGCAGCCAGTCAGGGGCTCGGATTTATTTCGGTGGGAGGAAGGCTGTTAACACATGGGGAGCTGCAGGTCACAGAGCACTCATGTTTTCTGACCCCTGGGAACTGCCTGGAGCTTTCCAGAACCAGTTAAAGAACTTTTCCCTGCTCTGAGAGGGAACGATCACTCAAGGCCACCTTTGATTCGTGTCGTTTATTATCGGCAACGCCCAGAACTGTAACTGCAAAGCCCATCTCGGCATCCGTTTGATTGCTCCTTTGAAAGGTGATTCGCAAATTTCCTGCCTTTTTTTTTTTTTTAAGAAAACAAAACGACCGTTAGCAGCTGCCGGAGCCTGGTGGAAGAGCTCCACCCGGTGGCATTCCACGAAGGCACAGCTAGAGCCTCAGAGCTCCTGGAAGTCTCAACTTCCTCAATTTTTCCTTGAATGAGCAAGGCAGACGAGAAGGAAGCTTCACTCTGCTTCCAGTTGCTATTTCCTTCCCCTCTTGCCTCTGTCACAAACAAAACTTTTCACTCCTCTTTTTGCTCTGGGCTCAAACCCCAAAATATCTGACAGAGAAACTCCCAGGATATGGATTGTGCCCCTGTCCTGGAGGATGAACTTGCAGAATTTGTCCCTTAGGAGTTTTGTGTGACAGAACCACGACAGTTTTTCCACCTAACGCTGACTTTGTGCTCTTTTCTTCCAGAAAACACTGGAAGGTTGCATTTATCTTTTGGGACAGAGGAAGGAAGGATGGAAGGCACTTTCCCCCCCCTCAATTTTACCAACCGTAGATTGATTTTCAGAGGATTCACCTGAAAGATTTCTCTGATAGAGAGAGACAAAAATTATCAACTGCAAACAATCCTCTCTGCAACAGACACCTTGATTTGAGTCCCAATTACAATCCACACAAAGGATGTATGGGATTACAATCAGCAACACATAGGAAAGTTAAAATACACCCTGTCCCACTAAAGGCACTTTTACCATGTGGGAATTTGGCTCCTGAAGCTCAGTTACTTAAACAGTTTCAGAATTTCCTCCTCTGGATGCCTGGTAGATTCCAATCAGGGAGGAGATGGTCCCCAGGAGCCCTACTAACCATGGGGGGAACCTTCCAGCCCAGAGGAATCCTGGAGGCAGCCAATGGATGGCATTGGAAAGATCTGCTGTGTCCATGAGGATGCTCAGAACCTCTGCCTTCACCTGGGCTCTCAACTTCTGGCTCTGAGGTGAGGATGTGCTGCTGGAAGCAAAGGGAATATCAGTGATAGTCCAGAATATCCTAATAACTGTGATGGATACAAATGAGAACTGGTGTATGGGGTTAAAGTATAATGAAAACTGGTTTAAATAGTGCTAAAGAGACCTGGAGAGAGACTTTGGACAAGGGCCTGGAGGGACAGGACAAGGGGGAATGGCTTCCCACTTCCAGAGGGCAGAGTTAGATGGGATATCGGGAAGAAATTGTTCTCTGTGAGGGTGGGGAGGCCCTGGCACAGGTTGCCCAGAGCAGCTGTGGCTGCCCCATCCCTGGGAGTGTCCAAGGCCAGGTTGGACGGGGCTTGGAGCCACCTGGGCTAGTGGAAGGTGTCCCTGCCCATGGCAGGGGGTGGCTCTGGATGGGCTTTAAGCTCCCTCCCAACCTCCCAATCCCATTCTGAGATTCCATGATCAGCTGTACAGCCAAGGAAGGAAATCATACCACTTGTGCTGCCTCAGTTTTCTTCTCAACTGGCACAAGACCTTCAGGGACCTGAAAACAGCAGAGTTATTTCTCCTATAGCACCAAACAGGAGGGGTTTTTTCTCTTCCACGAGCAAGAGCACCTCCAGCAGCCAGAGGGCCCTTTGTTTTATCCCGATGGATCATTCCCCGCTCCTCCCCTCCCCACCGGGCCGTACCGCAGGATTCCCAGGAGCAGGGCAGAGCCCCACAGCGCCGTGCTCAGGGTCCACCACCTCTGGGAAGCGGCGCGGACGATTCCGACATCAGCCGCCCAGGCCAGGTGCTCGCAGGGGTAGTAGAGCTGGTTGGCCACGTTGCAGAGCACACTGAGCCCCCGCACCAGCACATCCTCGTCCTGCGGGAGGGGGGGAAAGGGGACAGGCCAGAACACACGCGGGGTGGCCAGGGGGGCTGTGGGAGACCCCTCTCCCCGCTCTCACCTCGGGGCCCAGCCCGTAGCCGCAGCTGTGCCGGAGCATGGCCAGGTCGTCGAAGAGGCGCAGGACGGTGCGGCAGGAGCTGAGCTGGGCAGAGGCGGCCAGGAGTCCCCTCGGCAGCTCCCCGGGCCCGGGCAGGGCTCCCCCCGCCAGCTGGAGGCCGTAGGACAGGGCACGGACCTGCGGGGCACGGCCCGGTCAGCGGCGGGACCGGTGGGTGTGGGGTCCAGAGAAGCTGATGCTGGAACTAGGACTTCTGTTTTCTGTCTTTAATTCTACCTTTTCCTCTCCTTTCTTTAATTCTCTCCTTTTCTCTCTTTTCTCCTCCAAGTCTCTCATTTTCTCTATTTTTCTTTCTTTCTCTCTCTCTTTCTTCCTTTAATTCTCTTTTCCTCTCTCTTTCTTTAATTCTGTTTCTCTTTTCTCCTCTCTTTAATTCTTTTTCTCTCTTTTCTCCTCTTTAATTCTCTCTCTCTTTTCTCTTTAATTCTTTTTCTCTTTTTTTTTTAAATTCTCTCTTTTCTCCTTTCTTTAATTCTCTCCTTTTTAAATTTCTCTCTCTTTTCCTCTTTCTCTTCCTTTCTCCCTTTCTTTCCTTAATTCCCCTCTCCCTCCTGAATTCCTCCCGTCCCTTTCCCTCCACCCCTTTCCCCAAACCCCCTCCCCCTGGGCTCAGGTACCAATACACCAATTCCCACGCCAAGTAACCTCTCTGACTGTTTGCGGACCCTCCGGATTTTTATCATTCCTTTCCACCATCGAGCCTTTAAACGCACTTTAAGTGCTTCTCTTTCCCTAAAGGGTGGGTCACAGCAGGCTCGGGCCCGTCACTCCCGGCCCGGTCCCGGCGGGTCAGACCCCCCATCCCTCAGTCCCAGCCCGGTCCCGGTGGGTCAGATCCCCCATCCCTCAGTCTCGGCCCGGTCCCGGTGGGTCAGACCCCCCATCCCTCACTCACGGCCCGGTCCCGTCCCCGGTGCGTTTCCAGTGCGGCCCCCAGGCCGCGGAGCGCAGCCGCCGCCATGGCAACGCTTCCGGGTCAGACGTCACGGGCGCGCCCGGGCACATCGGGAAGGAGGCGGTGCAGCCGTCGCCATGGCAACGCGTCCCGGCCTGCCCTGCCCGTGTCCCCCTGCCTCCCAGGGCCTCTCCCCTCAGGGCCTCCCCCCTTTCACGGAGTCTCCTTTCCCAGTCTGATCCGCGAACCCCCCGTCAGCCCTTTGCTGACCCCCAGTTCCCCTGTTCTGTGGTGTTCCAGGTTACCCAAGTAGTGTGTGGAGTCTCCCTTACTTGAGATGTTCCAGGACCCTCTGGACACATCCGGTGCTCTGGAATGGCCCTGCCTGAGCAGGGAGGTGGGACTAGGTAAAGCACTGTGGTCCCTTCCATTCTGTGATTCTGTCGTTTCCTTAGAGCAGTATTTAGGTATTTCAGTAACTCACAAGACACACCAAAGAGAACATCAGTGGTACCCATACACTTCTCCGCAGACTCACAGCACTCGCTGCCTCTGTGTGTCTGGATCTAAGAATTACATAGAGCATTTTTAGGAATAACCCCTTTCCTCCCCCCGCCTGGCTCTTTGGCAGGGTACGTTCTCACTGTTAAAGGAATGGACAGTCTTGTTCCCACACTCCTCGCCGAGCACAGGCTGAGGGTGGATGGACTCCACCTGCAAAGCCAAGAGAACAGGTAACATGATTTTAGGGAGGACCAGGACACAGTTAAAGGGCAGCGTGTTCCCGTGTGGAATTCTGTCCTGAAAGGGGTGGGATCTGTGCAAGTGAAAACTAAGAGGGTGGAAAAACAGAGGGGAAATAAAGTGATCATGCTTTAAGTGGCTGTTCCGTAGCTTTGTTGGCTTCCCTCCAGCGTGTCCTGTGTTAGATTTAGGGAGACCAGAAGCAGAAACAGTGCCCTGGATGAGAGGACACACTGGAATCAGCAGGAGAACCTGATCCCAGGAACTGCCCTTTCTGATGAGCCATGTGATTTATCAAACAAAGCTCATATTTGATATCTTGGAGAGTTTATGACAAGGAATGTGCTGCCTCCCAGATCCACCACATGAACAGCTTTAGGCAGGGAATGGCTGCACCAGATTATCCACCTCAAAATCGAGAGTTCTTCCCACTGCACAGTTAGGAAGAGTAAGGCTGTGGCACAGAGGCCACAGGTACAGTCTGGCACTTCCACCCCCACAAATGACATCTCAACAGCCACTTCTTTGCAACAACACTTGGCATGTTCAGGGGATGTGAGTGATTTCTGGGACATGAACCAGTGGCTTGATCTTTCTGCCTTGCTACGTTTGTTTTTAGAAGTTGTTTTGTGTTTATTTTTGGGAGGAAGGAGAGGATTTTGATCAAAAGCTGCACTTATGCAACCTCAGGAAGGGATGTGGTTAGAGCTGGCCATGGAAGGCATTAAGAAAATCCTCCTCTGACCTTGCCTCCTATTTCTCATTCTCTAAGAGAGAGGTCCCTTCATGCCATGGATCTTTTAAGCCATTTGATTTACAAAATGTGGAACAGATCACAGTTGAATTGATCTTTTCCTTGGCCCCAGACTTCTGGAGCAGCTCCATAACTGCCATATGGAGTGATATTCCCGTAACTGCCATGTGAGTTTCTTCATTTGCCTCCTCACCCTGTGAGTTGTTTTCTGTCTGGGCGAAGGTTTTGAGCAAACTGCTGACGGCAGAGCCGGCCTTTTCCTCTCCTCACACATGGATCTGTGCCTGCAAAGCTTCTCTGGTACTGCCTCCCTTTTTTACCGCCTTGAATTTAATTTTTATTTCAATTCCATCTGTCAGCAGATGAAAGTTCTGTCACAACCACGCAAGCCATGCTGGTCCCACACAGACAGCAGAAACAGCGACTCCCCAGCAGGTCCAGCCTTAATAGGCTTGGATTACCCACGGGGTGGCTTGGAGAAGTGGGTTTATACCCAGCAAAGCTGCAGCCTCCCCTTGACATCATCAGTTTGGGGATGGGACAGTGTGCAGCAAATCCTGTCTGCTCCAGCCTCGGGTGAATGTTCTGTGGGAGCAGAGTCATAGATAAGGAATATCTTGAAGGAAGAGGAAGGACAGGCAACCAAATCCTTAAGCCAAGGAATGTTGGAGGGAAGTAGGTGATTCTGGTCTCCCACAGAGGGTCAGAGGAGGAAAACTGGCCTGCCTGGAGGTGTCCACCCATGGCAAACATCTCTGCACCACTGAGCATCTGCCAGAGACAGAGGGTGTTGCAGCTGCCCAGGTGAGGTGACCCTTCATGTAGCACCATGGGGCTCAGATATTGGGGCTGCCAGGTTCCGTGGGGCCAACTGCACCTTTCTCAGCCCCATCCCAAAGTGCTGAGAGATGTTTTCTCTCCTCAGATGAAAAGCTCCCATGTGGGTCTGCCCAGGACGGCACAGGGCCTCTGCAAGACTGAGCAGAGGGGTGACTTCACACCCAAGTCGAGAGGCCCAGTTGAAATCAAAAAGGCAGACTCCCAAGTGAGCTGTGTGTCCCCATGGTGACCCTGGAAAGGCCCTGTCCCCAGAGGAAGGTGACATTCTCCCTTCTCCATCAACCAGGCCCTGTGAGCTGCCCACACGGTGTGGGATCTCCAAGCCTTCCTTGTGCTCTGCTCTTGGCCCCCTCTATGTGTTGTCACAGGGAACATCTATTTCTCAGATTGAATGAGGACACAAGGAGGTGTTGTGACAGCAAGAATAAACACCGGGAGATTAGCCCAAAGCCATGGGTGACACATCCCTCTGGATTGCAGGACCCAGTGGGTGACACATCCCTCTGGATTGCAGGACCCACTGAGACCTCTGGGCAGGCACAGGGGCAGGAGGAAGCAGGTGGGCTGGGGGAAGCACAGAGGAAGGGCAAGAGACCAGAAACAGAGTGAGAAGCACTGTCAGGGCTGTGTGGGGGCTGGAATCTGTTTGGATTTTGGTGTCAAGGCCTGGAACCAAAGGTCAGTGGACAGTAGGGCAGCTGGGC
This sequence comes from Neopelma chrysocephalum, assembly GCF_003984885.1. NCBI lineage: Eukaryota > Metazoa > Chordata > Aves > Passeriformes > Pipridae > Neopelma > Neopelma chrysocephalum. The sequence continues at coordinate 451,750 of NW_020897826.1, read as the reverse complement.
AACTCTGCCCGGCTTGCGATGAGTGTGGGCTGTTTTCCTAGAGGTGAGCGGGGTGTTTTTGTTGAGTTGGTCACTCACGTGGGTTTCCCAACTGCTGAGCTTGCACTAACTCTGCTTGGGGTCTAGGTGTGTTCCAGAGGGGTCAGTGGGGGCTGGTCAGCCCTTGGGGGGGCTGAGTGAGCAGGGCCAGCTGCTGCCTTGGCACTTCACAAGGTCTTCCCAGATGGGTTTGATGCCCCGTGAGCCAGCCCTGAAGCCTTTGGGCTTCATTCCCAACTGCTGCAGTCTGTGTGTGAGCAGTGCCCTCGTGCTTTCCTCTGGGCATTTGACTCTTTGTCTCTCAGGAATGGGACAGTCTTTGCTCCACTGTGCTGTCCTCTGGGGATCTGACTCCTCGGGAATGGGGGAGTGGAATCTTTGCTCCACATGTACTTCAAAGAAGCCACGCACTCATGCCTTGCAAATGCATACAGGCACCTCTCCTCAGTCCCTGTAAACACCTGGATTCAAACACCTCAGGTGCACCATTTGGTGGAGTAACAGGGACTTGCATCTGCTACAGCTCTGCCCCATTACTTTGATGTGACTCTGAGGTGCCATTGCCACCTGTGCTGCTGCAGGAACAGCCAGGATTCCCTGGGGATAAATGCTGGAATCAGCCCTTGGTGGCACCAGCTGGGAGAGCTGTTGCTGGAACTAACTGTGGTTATTCACTTTTTCATGTGGATTTTGATCCAACTTCAGACATGGAAAGTAAAACTGGCTTTTTGGAGTGAGGGTCTTTGCTTTCTAAACTCTTCTCCCACCATTTCCAGCTGTGCCTTGGGAAGGCCAAACAGGCTTTCTCTGATTGCCCACCCATATGAAATCTCCCAGGAGGGCTGGTGGTGTGTGACACCCCTCCCTGCTGCCGACGGAGCCACTGGCACGTCCCGGTGTCACGTCGGCTGCGCCTGTGACTCAGAGATAAGGCTGAAGTCACGTTATTACTCGATCCCTTTAAAAACACGTCCCTCGGCCCCGCGGCCCCGGCACCAGCCCCACGCGCATGAGGTCAACCCTAAAGCATCGTTGCAAAACAGGGGCTCAGCCGAACCCCTCAGGAAGGCCTGCAGGGTGGGGCCACTTAGGATAAATCAGGGGATTTTAGTGTAGCCCTTTGCTTATCCTCCTTTCCCTGGAAGGCTCCAGCCTCCCGGAGCTGCCAGGAGAGCGGGTCCCGCAGCGATGCAGCTCCCAGGGCGCGTGCAGAGCTTGGTGGTGAAGCTGGAGGACGGCCCAGCCCACGGGAGTGGGGAGCTGCTGCACGGGCGGGTGCAGCTGGAGCTGCGGGGAGCGCTGCGGGTGCAGGCGCTGGAGGTGAGCGCCCACGGCGGTGCCGCCGTGCACTGGCTCGAGAGCCGCAGCATCGGGCTCAACGTCGTCTACAGGGACTACTCAGCCTACCAGACCTTCCTGAGCCGCCATTGCCAGCTCATCCCTGGTAAGGTTGGGGCACGGGGTGGGGCTCTGCACCAGGGAGAGCATGTTGGGACCCCCTTGGGCTGCGGTGAGCCACTCTGGGTGAGCCGCTTGCCCGATGGGTGTTGCCAGCCCACGCAGGGTTGTTTGTGCCTCTTGGACACCCCTCTTTGCACCTCGGCCCAGGGTTTCCCTGCTGCTAGTTTTTGGGAGGCTACTGGTGTAAACTCAGCTAAAGGATTTGTGGCTTTTGCTCTGTTTGCACAGGGAAGTGCAAACACAAGGCTCTGTTCACAAGTGTGGAAAGAGCACTAAGTAGCTCAGTTGGTGTTTGTTTTTGCTTCCCCTGTGCTGGGACTGGGTGCCCAGATGGCACATTGCTTGGATCAACTGCAGGAGGACAAGCCACTTGAATTCTTTGTGTGGTCAGGATGAAATGATCCAGAGCCAAGGGATATGGGACATCTCAGCTGTCTATCTGCTCATTAACTCTGGCTTTTCTTAGGAACATGCGTGTGTTTTATCCTTCCCTCCAATGACAGTGTCACAGCCATGGCTTTGCAACTTTTCCTCCCCCTTCTGATGGCCTTGTTGTTGCCTGTGACCCAGTTGCCTGGCCCTGGCTGTAGGACTTATGCTGAGGGCATTTAATTGTGTCAGTGGTCAAATGCAACCCAGAGAGTGGTGCCAGGCCCAATCTGGCAAATACAGAAGTTGCAGAAATAAACTGGAGGGATGGAAAGAGGATGTGAGCTGCCTTCCTGGAGATGATCTTGTCTCTGGACTGCACTGGGGGGTCATATTCTTTATGTCTGGGTGATTGTGCCCTGCCATCTTCTCCAAACACCTGCATTACTCTGGAGTTTGTGTCTTTTGGCAGCAGCTTTTCTGTGCTCTGACTAAGGATGGCCCTTGGCAGCTGCAACTCTGCAAAGGATCCTGATTACAGTTAAGGCCGTGGAGAAGCCCTTGCCCTGGGCTCCACCAGTGAAGGCCCTGAGCACACGGCCGTGCAGTGCTTGGTCAGTGTCCCCTTAGCTGTGAGGTGGCAGAGTGAGTTTTATTTCCCATTATCAGTGAATGCCTGTAGGGAAGTCACAAGCTGCTGTGAGCATGTTTGAACTCTGCTGCTGGGATTGTGTATGATAGGAGCCTCTGGAGCCCTCTGGAGAAGGGCATTGGCCAAGGGCTGCAGGAATTGCTGGAGTTGCTCCACCTTGCCAGCACCCTGAACGCCTGTAGCTCAGAGCTGATGGTTCCTGGCCTTCACCTACTGCCCAGGGAGTGTTGAGCTGGGCTACCTGGGGGCAAAGAGCCCCACCAGGACTTGGGGGATGGGATTTTTTTGTCTCTGTCCATACACAGATTCCTTTTGTGCTTTGTGAGAGGGACAAGGGCATGTGATCACTGGAGCAATTTTAAGGGAGCAAAGGCTATGGGCTGCAGAGAAGGGCTGTCCTGCGGCCAAAACTGCTTCCTTCAGATTCTGCTGGGTCCTGCTCTGGCCCCAACAGCAATGTGAGGGCCTTCCTGGTGTCAGCTGGTGAGAAACATGCCATCATCCCATCATCCGAGAGTCCCTGTGACTGCTCCCTTCTTGGTGCTTCTCGATGAGATGAGATCAACTGTGTCTGAGTGGTGGTTAAAAAATGCAGGTTTTGTCATGGTAACAAGGCACTGCAGAGGAGGGGAGCCAGGCACAGATAAGAGCCCTCCCTCCTGCTCTCCCCTCAGCTGAGTTTATCTGCAGTTTCCTGGCAGGGTGGTGAGCACTGGCACCGGGGTGCTGTGCTGAGAGACAAGAAAAAGGGAGCAAGGAGGATGTGCAGACAGGGCCTTTAAATGTGTATTGTGTAATCATCTGAGATAGGGAGCAGGAAGGGAGGAAAACACAGGGGTTAATGGGTGAAGGAAGCACAAGGAAAGCCCTGGACTCTCGTGCATGAGGTGATGTGAAGGAAACATAAATGGTTGGTGTGCAGTGATCTTTCCTGTCCAAGGATCCCACAGCACTTCCCAAAGGTATAGTGCCTGCCCTGGAGAGGGGCAAACACCCAGAAGCCATTTTATTTTCATGGAGACATCCAGAAGAGTTATGGCATCAGGGCTCTTGTTGCACTTTGGGGTAGCCCTCGATCAGCACCTTAATCCTCATCCATATGCAACACTCCCATATCTGGCAGGGACAGTGTATTCCTCAAGCTAGGAGTGTGAGCTTGTGCAAGGCTCTGTTGTCCCATCTCATCCCCATATTGAGTCAGAGTAGAGCTGCTGACCTGCCTGTTTACCTCCTGCATTCCCTTCTCTCTGGGGTTTTCAGGGCCCCTCGTGTGGCTCTGGTGTCAGTGGGGAAAAGCCACCAGGTCCCATCAGTGGGTCTGGGAAGGAGAAGCCCCCTCTGAGCCGGGCAGGGTGTCAGCTCCTGCTCGGACCAGCTGCAGCTTGGCCAGACTCTAGATGGGGCTGAAGAGTTGGAGATCGTCCCTGTACCCAGCCAGACCTGGGTTTTCCTTGGGTTGGGCAGCCAGGAGCTTTCGCGGTCCCACAGCCCCTGCACCTGGACATGCCAGGAGAGAGGAGAGACCCTCTCCTGGCGCGGGGGTCCCAGAGAGGTCAGAGAGGGGCCGCCCATCCCACGTGGAGACAGCGAGGGGCAGCCTGGGCATCGCATGCGGCTGACATGAGAGGGAGGTTTGCAGGGATTCACATCCCGTGGGCGAGGCTGAGTCACGGGCCGAGGGGTGTGTGCCAGCAGGCCGGAGGGGGAGGAGGATGCCAAGGAAGGAGAGGGGCCCGGCCAAGGCTCCAGTCCCTCTCAAGAGCCCCCCCACCTCTAATGGCACCGCAGGGACACCAGGCTCCTTCCCAGAGCCAGTGACACCAAGTGTCATCAGTTAACTTGTGTTGTGACGTGCCTTCCTTCCTCCTTTCCCTCGCCCTTTACGGAGTTTGCTATGATTCATGTTTGTTTGTGGCAGCAAATGGTCGTGCACATAAAACAAACCATGGTCCCCTTCCCCTGGGGAGGGAGACAGACAATTCCAGCTCGGCTTTGGAGGCAGCTAGAGCCGTGCTAGGCTTCAGCCTAGCTCAGTTTTAGTGGCTGAGAGCAACCCAGTTGAGCACAGCAGGTCCAGCCCGTCATCGCTGGGAGCAACTCAAAAATCTCCAAAACTTCAGCGGCCAAATGCTGAGTAACATTTTGAAGGCCTGTTTTGTCTTATCCCCCACCCATGCCCGAGGTGCAGAGCTCTGATGCTCTGCAAACACGACAATCATCATTAAAGTGGAAGTCTCTATAGCTGCATTAACCCTTTTGGGAGGCACAGACTCCTTTCTCCTTCCTTTTACAACATCTCAGGGCGCTGATAATGCTGATATGCACCCTGAGAATCATCAGTTCCCAGTTTCCAAGCTTTCACCCCAGCTGAGCACTGGCAACCGCAGATGCTGCCAACAGAGCAAGTCCCCGTGCTGTTCCTGCCCATGTAGGTGGGATTTGTCACTGGGTTTTGGAGCAGCATCACCCCAATCCCAGCAGGAGCTGGTGGAAAACCGGCACTCGCCTGGTTAACGAGCGCAGGGAGGTGGATTGCTCACCCTGTCATTGCAGAAGCTGAACCCGGGCCAGTTCTTGATTTCTTAGAACTAAGTGAAGTGATGTCCCAGACATCACTGCGTCGCCAGCTGGCCCAGCCGTGCTGTGCAAGGAGCCCAGATCCAGTTGTAGCCTGTTCCAAGCCCTGGGAATGGCTCTTGGGAAAGGAGGGATGTGGGTTGGTGTGCAGAGCAGCCCTCGGCTCTCGCCTGTGGCCACTGAAATGAGAGGGGCTGCTGCTTTGAGTGAGGAATCCCCCCGGCACAGCCCCTGGCTGTGACCCTAGGAATGGGGATTCTGGATGAAGATGGGATGGAATGTCAGAATGGGAGCTGGAGGAGTAGTTTGAGGGGCAAGGATGGGGAGTTTGGGGGGTAAGGATGGAGAATTTGGGGGGCAAGGATAGGAGCTGGAGGGGGAGCTTGAGGGGCAAGGATGGGAACTGGGATTTTGAGGGTCAAGGATAGGAGATGGAAGGGGATTTTTGAGGGCAAGGATGGAGTTGAAGGGGGAGTTTGGGGCACAAGGCTGGAGTTTGAGGGGCAAAGATGGAAGCTAGAGAGGGGCCTGGGGGTCAAGTTTAAGAGCTGCAGGGAGTTTTTAGGGGGTACTAAGCAACACGGCAGCACCCAGGGGTCACCCACTGGCAGTGCTCAGCCCCGTGACTATGTCTCTGCTCCCGGACACATTCCCGCGGAGCAGCCCCCCCGTGGGAATGACTCGGTGCGGTACCGCGAGGGCCGTGAGGAGCCCCGCTGGGACTGAACACGGACGCCACAACTGAACCCCCACCCCGGAGCCCCCGCCCCGCCCGGCTCGGGGGGGGAGGCCGGTCCGCACATGCTCCCTGCCTTGTTTTGCAGGGCCCGGCGGGGCCGGCCCGTTCCGTCCCGCCCCGCCGGGGCCGCCCCCGGCCGCGCCGGGCGCTTAAAGCCGGGCTCAGCTGCGCCGCGCTGGGTTGAGCCGCATCGCGCCGGTTCTGGGCTGAGCTGAGCAGCGCTTGCTTCGCCATGATTTTCGATCGCCTCAAACGCTTCTCCATCGTGCTGGAGGGCGCGGAGCGGGACGGCCCGGCCGCCTTCAGCCCCGGGCAGGCGGTGTCGGGCCGCGTGGTGCTGGAGTTGGCGGCGGCCGCCCGGCTCGGCGCCCTGAGGCTGCGGGCGATGGGCGCTGCCCGAGTCCACTGGACCGAGTCCCGCAGCGCCGGCTCCAGCACCGCCTACACGCAGAGCTACAGCGACCAGGTGGAGTTTCTGAGCCACCGCGACACGCTGCTGGCACCCCCAGGTACGGCACCCCCTTCCCCCGGGGACGGCACCCGGAACCCCCGGTCGCCGGCCAGAGCGGGGGCGTGGGGGCACCGAAGACCCCAGGGGCTGAAACAATGGGGACGTGGGGCAGCCTGGGGCACCTCTGGTGTTGGGTGCTCCAGACACCCCAGCCGGCCGAAATCTGGGTGCCTGACACCCCCAAACTGCAGAGACCTGGGTGCCAGGGATGGCCCAGCTGCTGGGTGCCTGACACCCCAAAACTACAGAAATCTGGGTGCCTGGCACCCCGACCAGCTGAAATCTGGGTGCCTGGAACCCCAAACGGCTAAAATCTGGGTGCACGGGGTGCCTTAGGATCTGGGCACTCTGGGAACTGGGTGTGTAGGTCTCTGCAGACACCTCAAATTCAGAGTGCACCCCGGGGTTCTGGGGTGCACAGCTGGACCCTGCTGTTGTGCAGGACACCCCGATTAGGGACTGCTCCCCCTCCCCCAAGACTCCCCCTTTTCTGGGAGCTCTTCCTGGCAGGGAAGCAGCATTAGAAAACTCTCATGAAGGTTCAGGAGCTTGTTTTAAGTGGGGCGTTGGACTAGGTAATCCCCAGAGGTCCCCTCCAGCCCTGGGGTGCAAACCCTTGAGGGGCAGTGGGGGATTGGCCAATGACTCTCCCTCCTGGAGTCTTGGCTGGGCATCTCTGGAGTAGAGCCCACCTGGAGAAGCTGCCCGGCCCTCCAGGGAGGTGCCCCTGGGTCGAGCGTGTGGAGACACGTGGAAAGCAGACAGTGCCCAACTCTTGTGTCACAGCTGCTGCAGTTTAACCCTGGCAGAGATACTGCTGTGCCCTCGTGCTGCTCCTTTGCTGGGTGCTGCCCATCTGTGCTGTCAGTTCACTCAGGGAGGGAGTTGTGCAGGAGGGAGCTTAATTCTCTTAAATCTGTTTTACCCACAGACAATGGTGAATCCACTGTCCTGCAGGCAGGAAGGCATGAGTTCCCCTTCACCTTCCAGCTCCCCGAGTAAGTTGGCTTCTTTTGGGTGACAGGGCATCTTGAAAAGGAGGTTCTTTGAGCAGAACCATTCGGAAACTGCTGGTTGCTCACCCACAGGACCCTGGTCACCTCCTTCGAGGGGAAGCACGGCAGTGTGCGCTACTGGGTGAAAGCCAAGCTGCACAGACCCTGGGCCACAGTGAAGAAAGCAAAGAGGGAGTTTACTGTGATTGAACCCATCGACATCAACACACCTGCGCTGCTGGTGAGTTCCCCCTGCTCCACCCTGCCATCCAAAACTTACCTCGGAAGCCCATGTCTGCCTAGGCCTGATTTCCAGAGGGAATATTTACCCCCCTGTAACTTACGCCCTCCAGCATTACCTAGGCTGGGCAGAGGTCAGCTGTGCTTCTTTGTTTTTGTTGCGTTGCGACAGCATCTTGCATCAGATACCTGAGAAGTTGCTGATGCTTCCCCAGCAGGTTCTTGGTGCCAGCGAGGTGATTGCTTTGAGTTTCATCCTTACTTACTAAATTGCTTAAATATTTCCCCTTCTCCAGGCTCCCCAGGCAGGTGCTAAGGAGAAACTTGCTCGTGCCTGGTACTGCAATCGTGGCCAGGTGTCTGTGACTGCCAAGATTGACCGAAAAGGCTACACCCCAGGTGAGATGAGGGGCTGGTGCCCTTGAACCTCAAGGGGCCCTGGAATAGACCCCAGGGGAGGGAATTTGGGATCACTGTGACCTGGGTTCTTCTGGCACTAAATCAGTCAGAGCTTGAGTGTGTGGACCTGATGTGGGCAGCCTCCTCAGGATGCTCCCAGATTAATCCATGTGTCTGCAGTGCTGGGTAGCATGGCCAACCCTTGATGATCCTGTGCAGGAATTCCTTGAAGCAGAACTGGGCTCTGTCTCCCTTCCTCCAACATGTTGTGTGTTTGTTTTGGCAGGTGAGGTCATCCCTATCTTTGCTGAGATCGACAACTGCACAAGCCGGGCCGTGGTGCCCAAGGCGGCCATAATCCAGACCCAGACCTTCATCGCTCGGGGCACCAAGAAGCAGAAGAGGTCAGTGGTGACCAGCATCACTGGGGATTCCATTCCAGCAGGGAAGCGGGAAGTGTGGCACGGGCGGGCCCTCAAGATCCCGCCAGTGGGGCCTTCCATCCTCCAGTGCCGCATCCTCCAGGTGGAATATTCCCTGAAGGTGAGGGACCTCATGAGGAGCTCTGCAGGTGGCTGCAAGAATTCCCTCCTGCCCCTCCAGACTGGGAAAACACCACAGCTAAGCTTCCCTGCTGCTTCCTGTCTCTGCAGGTTTGTGTGGATATTCCTGGGACGTCCAAGTTGCTCCTTGAACTGCCGCTTGTCATTGGGACCATCCCGCTGCATCCATTCGGGAGCCGCACATCCAGTGTCAGCAGCCAGTACAGTGTCAACCTGGACTGGCTGAACACCATCCCGGAGCAGCCGGAGGGTGAGCATCTCCCTCTCCCCTGGATAAACCCCCTTGTCAGGACAGCAAGGGTCAGACAAAGTTTTCAACTGGTCCAGCATTTGCTTTTTCTTTTTAACTTAATTTTTTTGTTGTTATGCTGAATCTCTTGGGTTCCTTTGCCAGGGAACTGGGAGGGTTTGGGTAAGAGTAGTTTTGGAGCTCTTTTACCTGTATGTCTCCCATATTAATGGGAGAGTGTTTCCTATTCCCTGATGGTTCTCCTTTCTCTTCAGCCCCCCCTGAGTACTCAGCAGTCGTGTCCAGCCCTGAGGCCGAGCAGAGCCTGGCCCCACCGTGCCGCAGCGAGCTTGGCGACATCCTCGAAGGTCCCTTCTTCGCCTACATCCAGGAATTCCGTTTCCGACCTCCTCCTCTGTATTCAGAGGTAGCACGTCCACCTGGGCTGGGAGACTTCTGGGGATGGCTGGGAGACTTCTGGGGATGGCTG